>NC_088132.1:70507340-70810090 GCF_036370855.1 Dromaius novaehollandiae | reverse complement strand
ACCCCACAATGCAGCCAACCTCTTTTGTACAGGTAGATTCCTGCTATCATGGTGATTTATCCTATGCCCCACTGGGAATGCCCAGACGTGGCCTGAACATCTGAATTCCAAAGGGAGCTCACCTCTCCAGATGTCTGAAAGGCATGCTATAAATGTTCTTCTCCTGACTTTCTCTTACCAGATCCTGAATCCAACAGAGCCTACCAGAAATGGTCACTGCTGTGATTTCATCCACGTTGGCCTGCTAAGGGTTAAAGAGTTAAGATCTTTAACTGCTTCTGAATAATTATGGTCATCCGACCAGTAAAATCCTACATCCATGCATGCATATAAACGAAAAAGGTGTGGATGGGAGAGTGGATTTCTACTTTGTTCAGTACAATATTGATTTGATTTCTTATTTGCAGGTACGCTCCACTTGGAATCCTCTTCTTGATTGCCGGAAAAATTGTTGAGATGGAAGATATGGGTGTGATTGGTGGTCAGCTTGCCATGTATACTGTAACAGTTATCATTGGTTTGCTAATTCATGCTGTCATCGTCCTACCTCTTCTCTACTTTCTGATCACTCGTAAGAACCCTTGGGTATTTATTGGAGGACTGATTCAGGCACTAGTTACAGCTTTGGGAACGTCTTCCAGGTACAGTACGATATTTTAAGGCTAAATAATTTTTAATATTACAGGTTTGAGAAACAATTTAGCCTAATATAATTGGTTAACTCCCTATTCATAGATAGCAAGTATTCATTTGGACACTATTTCAGTTCTGCTACTCTCTGATATAGAAGACTATTATCATTATATTGATTTGGACTGTCTATTTTTATGTTCTGTGAGAACCTTCGAGCAGGGTTGAAATAGGTCTGTTTGATGATGCAGCCTGTATGATTGGAAGCCTTTGACTCTGATTAGCCTTGATTTGTAAGTGGTTTGTCATGGTTTGTTGGCAAAGGATGAAGCTGACAAGCAAAGTTTTACATTTGTGTATGGCAGAATGGCGAGGCAAATGGGGGGGGATTCTGAGAGAGAGTTTGAGAGCTTTTCTTTACAGGTGAAGTTCTAGGCTCAAAATCATACCCTGCAACAGAGATGCCACTTTTGCTCTTTGTTGATGAATTCAGAGGGTCTTCAGATTAATAAACATACTGTTCATCTCTATGATAAAAGGAAACATTATTGTCTTGAAATATAAATTTCCTATATCATATGACCATTCATGAAACACCTTCCATTTTAATAAATTTTAAAAGTGGCCCCTAAAGATAGATGTTTTCAGTCCACCATTCCTCATATCTATACCTAAGGTACTGCTGTTTGGGTTTATTTTAAAGATCTGGATGAGAAGCTATTTGGATCATTAATGTGAAATCTGATTAAGTTTTGTAACACTGAAAAAGCTTTTGAGGGCTTTACGAAAATTATGCCAGTATGCTAACGGGCAAAGGAGGATAATTATTAATTTCACATTTGACATTTTTATGTCAATCCTGGCAAATTAGTGGAATGTCTGGAAGGGGATTTGATTAATAATGATTTAAAAATGAATGTAATATAACTAATGCCAGTCAACATAGTGAAATTAAGAGAAAATAAATAGTGGCAAATTAAATCAGTATCTGTTTTTATGAAATTACAACATCAGTGGGTCACAGTAATAGCGTTAATGAGATATGTTCAGACTTCTGTAAGACATTCCACTTGGCACAGCTCAAGATCCTGAGTAAGAGCCTACACTGATGCCGGATCAAGAGGACATACTGTAAGTGGATTAAAAACTGTTTAAAATTCAACTGTCAGTTGATTGTCATCAAAATATGACAGATTTTCTAGCAGAGTCTTACAAGGTCTTTCTTTACATAACATTTTATCAGTGATCTGAATGAAAGATAAACTCAGCACTGATAAAGATTTCAGAGACATGAAAGTCTGTGAAATAGTTAGCAATGAAGAGGCAGATCATTGAGAGAGAGTAATCTGAATTGCTGGGTCTTGAAAAACCTCTTTGCTTTGGTGTAATCAGATGTAGACATATCTTTAAGAACAAAGAGTGCAAGCCACCCTTGCAGAATGGCCACATTATCCTTCATTCTGAGGCAGTGTCTCTGAAGAGGAATTTGGCGTCATGTTGGCTCAATGGGCATTCCAGTACAACATGAAACAAAAGTGATCAGTTGGGTTGATCCTTCAATGAAATGACTATTTATATGATATTTGGACGTACCGACAGGGGAACAAGATTAAAGTAATAGAGTAGTGTAATCATCCATCAGAATGCCTTGTCCAGGGGATCCAGCAAATAGCCATGAGACCTATTAAAGGAATAGAAAACATACCGAAGGCTTGAATAGCTCAGTGTGTTTAGCAGTGAAAAACATTGCTTAGGAGTGATTTAATCAGAACCCCTGGGCACCAAAAATGGGGAGCAGGAATTTTTTAATAGATTCTTCTGCCTAGCATGCCAAAGTATAACAAAATCCAGTGATTGAATACTGAAGTTAAACAAATTCAGACAAGGGACTATGTGGAAAGTGACAGTAATTACCCGTTGGAAAAACTCTCCAAGGGCGTCAGGAGAATCTCCGCCATTAGAAGTGTTTAAATCCAGCCTGTTTTTTTTTTTTTTCTTTAATAGGCTGGTAGTTCACATAAACATTAAGTCATCAAAACCCACACAGACAATTAGAACAGACAATTGTCAGACAGTCTCTTTTGTCATTATAATGCATGACAATCTTTTTTCTCCCTCTCTGTAGAATTTATACTGTGTGTTATTTTCTTTTTTTTCAGTTCTGCCACACTACCTGTTACATTTAAGTGTCTAGAAGAAATAAACAGAGTGGACAAGCGAGTCACAAGATTTGTTCTCCCAGTCGGTGCTACAATTAATATGGACGGAACTGCTTTATACGAGGCTTTGGCTGCAATTTTCATTGCACAGGTTAACAACTTTGATCTGAACTTTGGGCAGATTATCACAATCAGGTACAGAAGCCATTATTACCTACATCTAATAAAAGCACCTTTGTGATGACTCCTTCTTGCCAGTATATGAGAGATTAAACAAAAGCGTCTAGAGCTAAAAGCAAGAACTACAGCTACAGTAGCTGAATAAATGTAATGATTTACATCTGCACAGAAGAGGCCCCACAGCACATATTCTCCATTAGGTAAACCTTTAAAAAACTGTAGCATGACACACCTATCACTGCACTTCAGTCATCAGGAGCAGCTTTTAACAACTTTTAAATTTTCTTTCTTAAGATCTCATGCAGCTGTTGGGAGCTGTAGACTTATAATCAGTACCAGGTAGCTTATAATGCACGTACAAAGCAGCACCATAAGAGCAGCACAGTGGCATGGTACAGAGCTGATGCTTGGAGGGTAACGCTTTTCTAGTCACGATGGTCTCAGGACACAAGCAGAGCAAGCTATATAAGGAGCAATAATACCTTCCATTAGACCAATGGATAGAGCTAGAGAAGAGAGAGGTGTTTTCGAATACACACGCCTTCACATCTCAGGTGGAACAGCAAACAACCCACTAAGTACCGCTCGATGATAACTGATCTGCAGTAATTTCATTATGTTAATCAAACAGTTTAAGAGGAAAAGGCGATGGACACATGTGCAGGAGAGAGATGTCAGAAAGGAAGGGGGACACTGCAGGACAGAGAGACAGATATTTATCCCTCAGGAGCATTGAAAGTTTAGATGAATGGTGAATTGGGAATGTAGAAGATTTTCAAAAAGAAGTGCTTCTCTCCATAAAATCCATCTGCTTAATTCAGTATTCATCAACAGGAGGCAAAGCTGCTTTCACACTGTCATGAGGCACATCCTGAGTCTAAGGCAACAGTTTCACACTCATTAGTACTAGAGCTGCTCACTGCCAAATCACTTGACAGAACAAACTTTTCCTAAATCGGGTGTGAACAAGCGAATCTCCGTCAAGTTACTAGAGTGTATGATTCAGGGTTTCTGCCAGCTTTCTGCTTTCTGCTGGCTGAATGCCAGCTTCTGCAGAACAGATGATACTGCACCTGGTGTAAAGGTGTAGTGACATGGACAGACGACACAAATTCCTGTATTAGATTTGCCAGGACAGAATCATCTCCTCAGCTTTTCTTCTAACATGCTTGAGCTGGTAGAGTGAATTTATTTAATGGGTGATGGCAGGTAGCTATAATGTTTTTGACTGGCCCTTAGCATCCAACGGTGGATTTACTATCTCACAAAACCATGTTTCAGGGTTCTGGTTAAAGGTTAAGTGTAAACATTTTGGATTAAGATCCACACTCCCCTGGAGCTGTGCAGTGTTCAGATTAGGGACTGCGTTCATCTCTTTCTTTACTACGGGGAAATTGCTTTTTGCTTCATATCTGTTTTTAATGTTTGCCAGATGATAAGGAGAGTTTATTGTGGAAGTCAATTAATTGCTCTTGCCTTCTCTACCCACAGCATCACAGCCACAGCTGCCAGTATTGGGGCTGCAGGCATTCCTCAAGCTGGACTGGTCACCATGGTCATCGTGCTCACATCAGTAGGTTTGCCTACAGATGATATCACTCTTATCATTGCAGTGGACTGGTTCTTGTAAGTATTTCTGATAGAGCCACTAAAGGCTCAGAGCATATTTAAAAGCACAACAGTCAGGGGCATTCTGACAATACTGTGATCAGTGAGATTCTTCTTTTGCTATGGAAGTTAGTTGGAAAAAAGTGTTAAAAATTACAGTCTCTTGCAACTGAAGTCTTTTCTTGGAGCAGATGGTGGGGCATGTTACTTAATGATGGCTCCTTTTGCGTGCAAAAGGGTTACGTGGAAACTTGGCTCCTTAGGGTACTAAGAAAAACTTTCAGACACATTGTATGTAATTCAATTATTAAAGAGTTGCTTTAGTTTTTTTATTTTTTGTAGGCTGTTAATGGAAACCTTTCCTTCAATCAGGCTCAGAGTATGGAAATTCACTGATTCAGATCTGACCCAGTTCATTGCAGCCCTGCTGGCTATCTAATCCAGGAAAGGTTCATATGTCTTCCCTGTGGACAAAGAAATGAAAAACTTCTGAGTAACTGTCCTATCCAGCCAGCACAATGTATTGCCCTTCAGTTTCTCCATCCCTCTGTCTGCAGAAGACTAACTAACAGCTGTAGGTATATGGGGAAAACCCTTAGGTCCAGGAACTAAACCATAGACAGAAGGCTTCCTCTGACCTCTATTTCTGATCACTATTAGTTACAGTTTCCAGAGGATTCTTCCCTCTCAAAAGAGCCCCACAAAAAGTTGTCCGTGTCTTTATCAGAATGTAGTGTCTTCAAATGGTTATCTAACCACATGCCTGTAGCCTTATATAGGTGGACGCTCACCAAGTAAGGAGCCAGTCACTCCTTGTCAAGCTGCCTCCTACATCTTCTGGGCAGAGATCTTTAAGAAGGCTGAATTGTTGTAGCTTACTTGGAATCATTTCAGCAGGATTTCACCCTAAATTACTGGCCATAGTTTATGGTCACGAGGGAAATGACAGTAAGAAGGTAGACTCTCATTGGCTTAAATCTCAGGAGGATATAAACCCAAATCACTATAGTACAGAAATGCCTCCAAGAAGCACCTACCATATGGTCCCTTTATCGTCCTCATCGCACATCAACTGTTTCTTGCTGTGAAGTTGCCAGGAATTAATATTAGACACATTTTGTGTCTCTGAATCCTGGTATAGCTGTTAATTTCTACAGATGGAATCATGGCATTAACTGTTCAGATGAATGAATACACGTAACATTGTCGAATCATCTAGTAGCTATTTGCAAAGGCCATTTTAACAACTAGTCTGCTTGCATCCCTGAGCAAGTGGTAAAGTCAAGGCTGATTTACTGTTTCTCCATAGGGATCGTCTCCGTACCACTACCAATGTCTTGGGAGACTCCATTGGAGCAGGAATTGTTGAACATTTATCACGGCACGAGCTGAAGAACAGGGATGCTGAGATGGGCAATTCTGTGATAGAGGAAAACGAAATGAAGAAACCATACCAACTGATCTCACAGGAAAATGAGAGTGAGAAACCGTTAGATAGTGAAACCAAGATGTAGGGTAAAGAAGGCATGAGTCCAACACTACAAGTGTGGAAAGCTTATACTTTTTCCAGCCATTTATATCTTGAATTCACCAAGCCCACTTAGTCCTTGTTTTCTCCCTTCTTGCTAGCATTGGAAAAGAATTAATGAAAATATATTCCAAATTAGCAGTGATCAAGGTATATGTTGGCTTCCCACTTAAAAAAAATTAACAGGCAACATGACTGGTCCTGCTAGACATGTGCTAACTGAGGATAAAAAAAGAGAGATCGTCTATTAAATCATAAAACATACCAGTGTACATGTTACTCAGTCCTGTAAATGTGATCTTATTCTTTTTTTTTTTTTTTTATGAACTGGAAAGTAAAAACAGATAACAGAGCCTGAAAATGGTTTTATTTTTTTAAATACCTGTTGCAAACATCCTAACATCTATAAGCACACAATCAACATTTTAAACTTGATAACTGCATCCAGCTAAGTAAATTAACAGGCTTTTCACTTTTTTATCTGATGTTATTTTTCTATAGTGTTACATCCTTGTTCTATTACTAGCAGCGCAATAAAAAGAAGGATGTTAAACGAAAGGATAAAAAAGGAGAAGATGTATAGATAAAAACAAAAAAAACCCCAATCAGCACTTTTATCAGCTGAGCTGAAACATCGTTTCTGAGAAATTGATTTCAACTGGACACAATTTTTCACATTAGCCTCAGCTGATCTTGAGAAAAACTTAGCCTACTTAGCTTCACCTTCTGGATTTGCCCCCTTATCTTCAGCGCTGCAACTCAGTTGAACTATCTAATGGCATAAGTATTCACAGGAGCAAAGCCCTAGACTGTATTGTCTCTGGGACAGGATATGTGACTTCCTCTATGTTTGAAAGGAACATAGCATGCTGTGGATATGCCAGTTATCTACTTCAGAAACAATACTAAGAATAGAAGGCAGTGCCAGCACTTTGCAGAAGGTACAGAAGGGTGAGATGCTCAGATCCTACTACGACTGGTTTTTAAATCAGTCTGTGCTGAAATGGCATTGCTCGAATACCCGCGACCAAGAGGAGATTTTCCAGCTGGAAACCTCCCAAATGCTTGGTCATTCCATTGATAAGTAATGAAGCTATTAGCTGGATTTATGTTTTTTCCATCTGGAGAAGAAGGCTCCCTATCTCAATGTGAAGTTTCCAAATCTTTGTGTGTTTATCGGCAGTATCTCAAAAATAAAAAATAATCCTTTAGAAAGTAAAACTAATGGGTGCTTTTTTACTTTTTACTAGGAAAAAATATATAAATTGCAAAATAATAAATACTATAATAAATGTTGAAAATGTAATTAGAAAGGTTTTTTCAAGCGCAATATTGTAGGTTTCCTTCAGGGAATAGATAAGGAAAGAATGAAAAAAGGGAGATAATGCACTTGTAATCCTGTGGCTTTTTTTTTCCATTTCAACATTATTCCCTGATGAAACCCTTTTCTAGAAATATAAATTATATATTTTTCCCTTTTTACCTTGTATTGTTATAGAAGTTAAACTGGAAAGTTTATAATGCAGTTACAGTTGGGGGAATGAAGAAATACTAACTGAAAGGCACACTACTGTTAAACAATCTTTCTTATTCAAATGTTTGGTTTCCTTCTTTCACCCCCCTCCCCCCTCCCCCCCAAAAAATTCTGATGAAAGAAATGAAGGATTCCCTTGCAGTGTCCCAGCTGCCACTCAAAAAATGCTCAAGATGCTGCTTTTGTCACTAAAAGAATATCAATGTGGTGTACAAGTAACTGTAGTGAAAGCGTCAGCATGCTGGTTAAAGGCAAATCTTTTCCCATGTTTTGAGCAACGAGGCAAGACTGTTTTTTTGACTGACAATTCCTGCCCATCTTCTTCAGCGGAGTAACCCAGACAATATGGGCAGGAAATCTCCAGTAAATGAAGTAAGCAGGGTTTAATACAGAGTATTGAGCAGTCAGACCTACAAAGCTCTAAATGAATCTCTGACTGAAAGAAAACAAGTGTGGGTTTTTTTTGCTAACAGAATGCAAACCTAGAATACAGACAGACCTTTTCTGATATGTAATTAGAGATATTTTTATATAGATACTGTATTCAGAATGTGTGTATAAAAGTTAACTGTAGAATTTATGGCTTAACAATTTAATTTTTGTTAAGAATCTGTTTGGAAATACATTGCAAAGACTTAATGTAAATGGCTGTCTTTCTATGACATCAGCTGAAAAAAATGATTTGTGTCACAAAGTCTGTGATCTTTTTTATGCTAACTTTGTTTCTTATGGAAATCAGGTATTATAGAAAGATTCCTTTCCCTATCCCTCACTGGTTCTGCATTGATATGCACCCAGAGTGGATTGAGAAACATTACTTTGTAGATGTATTTTCAATAAAAATAGTTTTACATTACTGCTTTTTTGTGATTTCTTTCAAAGACTCTGAAACAGAAGAAACTTCAGAAGAACTCAAAAGTATACATTTTCATAATATGCGATTTCAGGAATTTCAAGCTATTTTACACTGCAAGGCCTTTTCTGCATTCAGATATCTCTTTGAGCTTTTATGAACAAAAATAAATAAATAAGTGAAACTGGACAGACAAAGGAATGCAAGGAATGGAGGGGCTGGGAGGAATAGTAAGAAAAAAAAGAATCAAAGTTAATCCAGCTTAAGTTCATCCAAATTCAAGCATATAAATTCATATTGATACCTGGAAAATATTATATGATTAAGTGTTTATAATGGCTTTTTTCACTGACTTAGCTACAGCAAAGCTGCCAATTCATTTTTCATGTGTCCAAAATTCAGAAAGTGTCCTTGGGCCATGGCCAGCAGTAAAAACCATTGACTGGCGTATTTCAGCATCGTAGCGTTGTAGCCATCTTCTCATCACTTTTCTCAGAGAAATGGTTTGTGATGGTGTCGGGGTTCCTTTGGCAACAACTTCACCTATCAGAGTTATCATCTGATGGAAGTGAATCTCTTGTCAGAGGGACTGGGAAGGTATAAAAGACATGAGCTGAATTACTCACATCTGGGAAGATGTGTTGGTTGGAGCACATGGAGGCAGCAGGGAGAAGTCCTGACCAACCAATCCTGGGACAATGGCTTCCATTAATTTGCCTGTGATATTTTGGATGAAAACAATATATAAGTGCAGCAAGTTTTGTAAACATTTTTTCAGAGAAGTAAGACAGGATGTTATAAGGTACGTGAGCATGATTTTGCCCAATTCTTTTATAATAATGTACGCATTCATTCATTCAATCCGGTTAAATATCTTCGTGTTTCTAGATTCACTGTCATGATGGGAAGAGCCAAAGACAGAGGTTTAGTGTAAGATGTGGAGGTCTTAGTGGCACGGTGGCCCCTCACTATTCAGTGCCCCCAGGGGAGCAGAAAGACCTCTGGTATTCTATAATTTTTCAGCAATGTTTCCATTGGAAGTTGGGGTACAGACCAGCCACAGCACTCTGACGGAAGAATTTATGTCTCTGTAACAGCATGTGGCCAGTATAAAGCAAAGTGATCATGCATGTGGAAAATCAGCTGCCGGCACAGGAAAGTATTTCTGTCGTCCTTTTTGAATGACTGGACTTGCACAAATGACATTATTTTCCAATGTAGGCACAAATGATGAGAAATTTAGGGCATTTTTAACACATATCTGATATAACAAAACTACACTGGAAATGGTACAGAAAAGTATATCTTGCTTCTAGTGGGATCAACAGTGTGCATTATTTCACAGAAAAAAATCTGAGATGAACGGATAGATCATTCCCTGTCTGGGTTTCTGTGTCATCATTTTATTAAGAGATCGGCTTACAGTGGAACTACGGAATAATAAACAGGGAGATGGAGAAAGATGTCTACATCTCCACACCAAACTAAAAACGCAGACTTGCAACATCAGGAGGCAGCAAGATTCCTCCTGATAACAGAGAGCACTGTAGCCAGATTATATAATTCTGTATGGGGAGCCCTTTTCTTTCCAGTCTTCCCCCACCCAGCTCCTCAGATGTACCTAAGGTACCCAGAGGTATCTAAAATTCCAGAATTTCAGTACAGGAGCACTTGTGACTGTAACCAAAGTTTTTCTTCAGCATGCCTCATTACACAACTAGGGCTGCACAAATAATTGATTTTTCACTTCAGTGACAGAATTGAAAAACTGGGGAGAATAATTCTTCCAGGGCATCATGAAATAATTTTTTTATTGCCTAAAAAAAAAAGAACAACTTCTGTCAGGTATAATGACATGTTCCATTCTCCACTTCTTGAAACATCCGATCTCAATTCTGGATGGCTTTTACTCTAGTTTAAAACAAACTCAGCTGTAAAATGAACTGTTACGCTGAAATAAAACATTGAACTATTTTGTTAGGAAAATGTCAAAAAGAAATATTTCAGCTTTTCTATAATACCTCCTCACTTTAAAGCCAACTGTATTTACACAAGTTGGCACAGTTTCACAAGTACTTGACTCAAAACTGCATTTTTCAGTGATGTATTTTTATATGAACACTTTTTCGTTGTTCTTTACAACTTACTTTCTCTGGATATTGCACATTTTTCTGCTTTTCGTGATTGCTCAGATTTTTTCTTCATTGTGCCACTGGCTTTTGTAGTTTTTCAAAACTCCTTAAAAATGATAACAAACAACTCTCTCTTTCCTGATATTTTCTCCAATATTATTATTTTATATATTATTATTATTACTGCTCCTAAACTTGTGTTCACATTCTGCAACTTTTTTTCTCACTTCTCTCAACTCCTAGTTTCCCAGTTTCTCCGGTACCATATTCCTCTCTCCATCTGTCCTACTTTCTCTCGTAGCTCTACTCTTCATTTTTCCAGTTTCTTCTCCAACAAGTCCACTGCAGTGAGTCTTCAGAAACCCAGATGCTAGTCATGATAGTCTCTTCAGTTTCCTCCATAACCCCAGACAAGTCTCTCAGCTTTTCTGTGTTTTGGTCCCCATCAGAAAAATGGGGACAATACCATTCCCTGATCACCAGGACTCTTACAAGAGAAATAAAGACTGTGGAAAGCCCATGCTCTGTGTAACAGAGCTGACATACACACCTGGGTATTGTCTTGTGTGCCTTCCAAACCCTGGGGATTTTGCCCCTACTGCATAGGACTGTGCTGTAGACCCTTCAGGTGTACTTGAGAATTTATATTACCTTCACTCCATAATGAAGCTTAAATGAATTTGTTCATCATAATTGTACATAGCATGAGGCCAAAGCCTGTGGTGCTTGCTGCTTCCTTACTCTGGTAAAACTCCCATGAATAGCGACAGGAAGGAGGATAAAATAAAGAGCTGACTTGGATGTGACTCAAAGGAACCAAACTAAAGCACAAGCATATTCAGAACGGACTCAGTGCTGACAACAAACGGCGACTGCCGTTGGGTCTGAGCAGGTGCTGGAGGCTTCCCTTCCCAGCTCCGCCAGTCCACCTTGCTCCTGACCTGCAGTTCCCCCCCTATTCTAAGCTGTTCCTCTCCCAGGCAGCAGCTCCCGGCTGTGCCAAATTGCGTGGTGGTTTTCTGATACGCACAAATGGGGACTAGGGCGAGACCACCCAATTTGCTTTCTTTTACAGGCTAAGCCAGGATGTAAGGCTGAGTCTCCAGAGAAAAAGACTGCGGTACTAACCCACTGTGCCACTTAGCCTCCGCAGTGCAAAAGAGCTATTCACATGCTGCCAGCGCTTCATTTTTAGATGTACTGTGGCTCTCTAACAATCAGCCTGCTAAAAACTGCAAAATGTTTCCCAGCAATGACAGCCAAAATTTTGGTCTTACTGGATTATGCTGCCATCATGTGGCAAATTTTTTTTACAACATTTTCCTTTCAATTAAAAAAAATTAAGTGAAAAACTCTGAGGAACAGTTTAGCACAACATTGAACATTTGCTTCTGTTGCAGTAAGTTATTGTTAACTCTAATCCAATTTATTCAGATCAATAATGTATTTATTCATCTTGTACTGTGTCGTTATGTTGATTCTGATCAAAACAACTGTATGAGTGTGTGTGTGTGTGTGTGTGTGTGTGTGTGTGTGTGTGTGTGTTCACTTGTCCCTCTTTTTAAGTGAGCATTTCTCAGAAGACATGAAGGTCTCTTATCAGAAATGTGTGCCACAGTTCCTGAAGATATCGGGGGGATGGTGGTGCACGGGCTGATTTGCTAACAGAGATTCCTACCACAGGGGCGTTTAACACAGTTCTGAACCTTTCTTCCACTCTCATAGTTTCACTTGGAAGAGTAAAGAGGGGCTTTCTCTTGGTAATCTGGTGTTCCCCAAGGTGCTATGAAATGCTATTTTTCTGCATTTGGAATCCGTATCGGCCTAGGCTTGTCCCTATTGATGATAAATAGCAAAATTGCCATTTGCTTTGTTCTTCTTAACAAAAAAGATTTTCAGGTATTTTCACCAAAACAAGCATTCCTCATAGTAGAAGACACTGAAGACAGTATATAGACATGATGATTTTTGAAGGGATTTGAGAGCCAGACCAGATGTAGGTCTTTCCATAGGAATCCTTGGTTAATACCTAACTGAAAAAGTATCATCCAGGCTGTCAGCTGTGGCCAGAGAGAATTTGGTACATCCCATGAAGAGAAGAACATACAAAACTTTGAAGTGTCCTTGCTCCTAAGGCAGAGTCTGGCCCAGGCCATTTCCCCAGCTCCACTGCTCTAACCTGCCACCAAGCTATACAGCCCCTCAGAGTACAGGCAAAGCAGGACCACTGCACCTTTTTTCCCTGCGTTTCCTCCTGGGTGACTGATGATCTGCCTCAAAATTTCTGAACTGCGTGGGAATTCTCTGTGGCAGACGAGACCTTCCAGGGCTAGATCCACCAGCTACGGGGAATCTCTGTGCTGGCACAAAGCAAACGCTATGTGGCACTTGGCCAGGGCCTGAGCTTTTCCCTTGCAAAACAGCAGTGCTGCCAGCTCTTGTAGTAGTAAGTATTGTGTTGCAAACTCCTGGAGTCAGAATCAGGAACATCTTGAATACATTATCTTTAACTAAGTTTCCAGCCCTCATAGCTATCTAAAAACATGATCCCAATGTGACATAATGGACCAGAGAGCAAAGAAAAGGAGCTCCAAATTATTATTTTTAAGTCAGTCTTAAAAAGACCGCACTCTAGATTTTGAATATTTGAGGTCTGTACTACTGAATTCTAAAATAAGGTCCCTCGAAATCAACTCCAGCAAATATTGACCTTTCTGGCAATGGATGCCTTTGTCAAACTGCACTAGGATATTCAGTTTAGCAACAACCAAACTGAAACACGAAACTCCACCACTACCAAAAAGCACAGGATTTGCTAAAACTACAGAAGGAATTACAGAACATACTTCCAGTAGCAAAGGCAGGACTTTATTTACTGCCAGCCCAAAGCAGCTCTTCTGTTTCACAGCCCTAATCAGTAAACTACAGAGTCAAGCTTTCCTTGTTGCATGTTCAGATTGCTGACTTTTCACAGTATACCATAGAGTCTGGTGGGTGAAACACGTCCCAGGAGTAAGTTCAGCTCTGAAGCCAAGAGAGAGAATATCGTATGGGAATAAGGGTACTAAGAGGAATACTGGGAACTACAGACCAGCAGTTGTGACTTCCTTCTCTGGTAAGATAATGGCATAAAATCATTGAGAACATGGATAAACACAATCTATTGCAAAGGAGCTGGCATGGTTTCTGCAAAGGGAAATCCTGCCTCACGGACCTGGGGTTCTGAGAGCATTTGCAAGCATGTGGGTAAAATGAAGCAGTGGATGCAATATGTTTGGATTTTCAAAAAGCCATTGACAAAGTTTTGCACCAAAGGTTAATACAGAAAATAAGTTGCCAGGATTGAAGGATAGATCCTTTTATGGATTTAATGCTGGTTAAAGGATAAGAAACAAAAGGTACAGCTTAATGGACATTTTTCAGGATGAAGAAGTATCAGCAGTGAGTTCCCCCAGAGACTGGTGCTGGGACCAGTTTTACTCAACATCTTCATCAATCTAGAGAAGGGCATTTGCTGTGAAGTGTCTTAGGCTCGCAGACAATTTGATGCTCTTTCAGGTAGTTAAATTCCACGCCGACGGCGTGGAATTGCAGAAGCAGCTCACAAAACTGCCTGGGCAAAAAGGTGCCAGATACGCCTCACTTCTGGCAAATGTAATGTAATGCACCTATGGCAAAATTATCCAAACCACGTGTACATGATGCTGAACTCAAAACTGGCAGTTATAAGCTAAGAAAAAGATCTTAGATTTGTCACTGACAAATTCTGAAATCATTCGCTCAATGTACAACAGCAGCCAAAAAAATCCAGCAAAATGTTGAGTGTCACCAAGAAAGATACTGAGAACGAGGAGAATGGCAGATACCATTTTACTGCTATGTAAATGCCCTGGTGCGCCCATGTCTTGAGTCCTGTGAACAGTTCAGGTCTCTGCATTTCAAGGAAGAGGTGCAACAATTAGGGAGGTACAGAGAAATGAGCAAGGAAATAAAATAGCTGCATTATGAGAAGATATAAAAAGGCTGGGACTCAATAACTGGAGAGGTTGTTTGATGAAGATTTACAAAATCATGAAGGCAACAGATAAGGTAAATGGAGAACTGCTGTTCACCAAATCCAGGCACATTAGACACAGGGAACTTGGTGAAACTACTGGGAGAGTGGTTTAAAATAGATAAAAGAAAGTCCATCTTTACAAAGGGGGTAGTGAACTTCTGAAATTCGCTATCACGAGACATTGTGGAGGCAAACAGTATCAACAGGTTCAGAAAGGGATTACACACATGCATGAACAGCTCCATATACAGACATCAGAATGAATAAGGAAGGGTGAACCATTTGGCATCCTTAATTAACTGTGGATGTTAGTGGAGTGGACCACAGAAAGTGGCCAGTCCATGTGTTTTTGCTAACGTGTCTCCCCTGTTGGGCAGTGGGGAATACTGCCTTCAGCCGAGCATCGTTCTGACCTAATAGGACATTTCTCAAGTGTTTAGTTTCTCCATGTGTCACACAATAGCAGGCGTTTGGGCAACACAACACACGGACTGTTCTGTTAGCTGTTGATGAGTATTCTATGGCAGCAGTAATACCTTCTGTGGCTTTCCACTTCCCTGACTCATGCCTTGAAGTCTTGCATCTTGTATAGTAGCCATTCTGGGGCTGGAAATTGATGGTTGATATCTTTCAGGAAGACCTAATCTCTGCTCTCACACTAGTAATGTTGCGTGTGCTAATGTGTATGGTATGCTATCTTCCTTTATAGCAGCTCACAAAGTTGCCCTGTTAAACGTTTTATAAAACTGGCATGGCTCCTCCAGGCATAGACATCTCTCTAGCCTATTCTGTACCTAGAGCAGCACAATTTGCTTCCTAGATCTCCCAGTTAGTATCATTTCCCAGTCTGGAAAACGCAAGAAAGGCCAGGTTAAACAGTGAACAAAAAGCCATATCTTCTTCTCACCTCCTGGTTTTCTATTCCTTAATATCAGCAAAGCTGAACTCCTTTCAGAGCAGCTTGGTAAGTATTGATGTGAAGCCCTACAACTGTACTCTGCTGTTTTCCAACCAATCCACTCATGCCCAGAAAGCTCAAAGCCTGAAGGACACAGACTCCAGCTCATCTGCATGACCAGTACGTGTACTTTCAGGAAATACTGCTTTTGCCATTGCGATGTTTCTGTCACTTTTTGCAATATTCTCTTAAAAACTTGGGGAATTACTGGGACCATGAAAACAAAAAGTCCAGAAAACAGACTTCTTTCCAGATCATCCCACTCCTCTGATCAGAGAAAGCAACAATAGATAAAGAAAGACAGCAACTTGGTACAGTAACTTACCATCTGCCAGTGAAAATGCTGTCAGTACCAATCAGGGAAGAGCTCAGTTAAAAAATTCTGTAAGACACATCAAATATGTTAGTTAAAAAATTGTTATAACAATTGTTCTTGCACAACAGTTTCACGGATTTTCATCTTTGATTAGCAAATCTATGAAAGCATTTGATTAAAAGCTAGTTACTTAGAAAACCCAGCAGAAAGATATTTAGAAATGGCATGCTATGAAGTTGCTAATTTTTTTCCTCTCCTGTGAGGCACTGAGCATTATAAGTTTTTATTGTGTTGAAAAGGAGTTTTGCAAAAAGCATGCAAAAAGGTTTCTACCATAAAACAAATCAGACTTCCCAGTTGATTCTGAACCCCTCTAATATGTTTATTTGGGAGAATTTGGGATGGATGCAAGTATCATAAGTAGTAAAATCCTGGGTGCTTTAGATTTAATGTAATGTCTCCATTCTAACCACCGTGCCAAGCATGAGTCAATACAAGGCTCATGATTTCCTTCCCTTAACAGATCAGGGTTGTAAACAATTAATACCCAGGCTTGGGGTCATCATATTAGCCACTTTTCCCAACAGTAAATGTTCATTCAGCTGACATCGCAGAATAAATTGTACATTTATAGCAAACTGTTCATTTCATTATTTTTCATCCCTCTTTTTCTTTACTCTTTTTTCACTCCTGTCTATTGCTCTCTGGTTAGGACTGGTATTTTTTGCACATTGATGGACATTGCCTGTTAAGCATGGGGATTCACTGGAATCCCTCTCGGAGGTTGGATGGTGGCCATCCATCCTTACGTCATGGCATTGGCTGAGACAAGAAGCAGCACAGAATTTGTTAGCTCCCCTTCACTGGATGTTTTGCATCTAAAAGCTGCACTGCATCGGTGAGGTTTAAAGCCCTTTCCGCCGAGTGTATTGCTCCGGAAGATACACTGTTCCTAGAGTATCTAATTTCAACCTTGGTAAGCACCCAGCTTCCCACACACAGAAGAGTAGAGAAAACTCGAGCGACGGATGTGGCATACAGCCCTGCAGGGAGGGCCAAAGCAAGAACTGTGAACCTATTTCCTCCTCCTAGCCTCAAGTGGGTTCATAGGCTTCGCAGTAATCCTTTACGCCAACTTAAAATTCACGCACAGCCACGCAGTGCTAACTCTTTGTTTCGGCTGACATCTAGTGGTCCCTACACAGACGCATTTTAAGCAATCGAAAGGACTTTTTTTTTTGTCAGGTTTCCTATTTGGATAGTACACACCAGGCCTGAGCATCATGTGAAACTTCATTGTTTTCGACTGAGGGCATGTAGCATTTTATAAGATTTTTGTCTGAAAATGATTTAAATCAGCATTTTGATCTGAATTTTGCTTAAATTTCAAGTGAACCAAAACCAAATACAAATATAGGGCTGTCAATCAATACACAAAAGAACCAGTTTGCCATGGTTCTTTCACACGTGTACAGGCATGTTGTGAAAGCGGATCAGCTCTGATATATGAAAAGTAAAATGGTAACTGTCCTATGCTACACTATCCCCACATATTTTAAAAATAGTCATTGCATAGATTTTCCAGATTAAGAATGCTACCTGTAGACATGGCACTCAGTACAATTGATCTGTGGAAATCTATCTAGGATTTTCTGTATGCTCTTCACTTCTCATTATGCTGATTAAAGGATTTACTATTGCATTAAACTTTCAAAAAGAGACGCAAGAATTATTGGCTGTAAAAAGGGCAGTATAAAAAAAACCAATAACCAGAAAGGATGGATTAAAGCAGAAAATAATCATGTGTTTTCTATTGGGCTGAATAGCAGCTCCTCACTGTTCATATTTGCTCACATCATGTCAAAAACTCTGTAACTGCAAAAGGGCATCCAAAGAAAGGCAACAGAAATGGTATTAGAGTCATGGAAATTCTTCCAGCTGAAAGCAGCATGGAAGAAGTAGGAATAGTTGGAGTGTTATTAAAGAAGACATTAAGTGTCTGAGATTTGCAAACAGTGAATGGAAAGAAGATGTGCCATTTACGCTCTCTTCTAATGAAGGAGCAAAGTGGCAGTCTATGAGATGAAAAGCTGAAAATTCACACATTGCAGTTAGTTAATTCAGATTTCATTGAGGCCACGATTTCAGCAGAATCCAGCACTCAGCTTACATGTTAATAAAGATAATGAGAACATCTGTACTCACATCAGATAAATTCACACACCAGCCTTCAAAAGGGATATATACCCTCATGTCCCAGGGTATCTGCCAGTCTGTGTGATGAGAGTAGGAGGAAAATCTCCCTGGGGTATGCCAGATCACGTTCCTTCTTTAGGAGTTTTCCACTTTCTCTGAAGCTTTGGCTTGCTGCTGTTGCCAAAATCAAACTATCAAATGAAATGAACTAGAGGTCTGATGGCAGTTCTCATGTTCCCAAGTACCACAGCAGCATATGAAAGCAAAAGACACATATGTTCATTACGGAAGGATAGAGAGGCAAGAAAGCGAGAGCCAGCGAGGCAGATACCCGGTTACCACTGGTACAACATCACACATCTCTTCTCATGAATTTACCAAGCTTCATTTTAAAAGCAGTTAGGGTTTGGTTTTTACCTCCATCACTTTAACTGGGAAGCTGCTTATTTACCTAGCTGTTCCAATGGTTAAGAACTTCCTTTTAATCTCCTACCTTTATAAAGCCTTTTTATATCTATTTCTTCTTATTCCAAAAACCTTGTACCCTTAAATAGCTCCCACCTCCATTGAATTATCATATCCCCACTCAGCCTTCATCTTGCCGGACTAAAAGTCACCCTTTTCTAGTCTACTCCTATATATCTCTGTTCTCCTGATTGTGCCAGCAGTCTTTTTTTTACATTTGAGTCCTTACCCTTCTTGCACATAAGCAACCAGAATTGTAAATGGTATTTCAGAAGTTTGGGAAGCACAAAAACATTGTGCTTCCTAATAGCTACCAAATACTTCACTGACACATCCTAAGATCTCATTTACTGCTCTACTGCCACCTCATTTTGGCTATGTGCAGTCGTCCTTTAAACATTTTCAACTAATTATCTCCCAGTTTATAGCAAAAATTCTTGCTATTAGTCCCTAAGTGCAATGACTTTGCACTTTGTACAAATGAATTTCATTGCATTTAATCAGTGTGAGAGTTCTTTTAAAATCAGTCATTAATTAAAATATTAAGATTTGTGTCAAGCAGGGCACTTTACTAGTAAACCTCCACTTTGACATTACCCTCATCTGTTTCTCTGTTAACCAATGCCCCAAATACCTGCGGCTCTGTACAGATCCATCTTCTTCAGTTCAGTTAATAATTTTCTCTGCGACAGCATACCAAACACTGGACTGAAGACCAAAGAAATGAGATCTAGTAAACTAGTTTTGCCAAGAAAATGATTTTTATTAAGAAAGAAAATGATATGGTAAGTTTGGCATGATCTACCTCTGGAGAATCCATGCTGCATTCTATCCTATTTCATTTACTCCCCATCTCTTAATGATTTCCTTCTAATTTTTGCCAAATCCTTCCATTCTACGGAGATTGGCCTAGGCTGGCATCATGACAATGTACACCTTGGAGAGATCCGTAGTCTAACTGCCTGCGCAGAGGCAAGATCAGGTTCAACCAATGCTATTTTTGACAGATGTTTATCTAATCTGTTCTTGAAAAGTAACAAGGCTTTGAAAACCTCCATTTAACCACATCCGGTGTTACATTTCAGTTAGAAATATCTCTTACTGTCCAATTCCAGCCCTCTCTGCAGCAAAAGACTATTTTTTTCTAGCTCTTTTCCCACCCAGAACAGAAAACAATTGATCATCTCTCTTTTCATAATAGCCTTGCAATATTGGTTGTGTTTGGCAGTGTTCTTTCTTGCAGATTAAACAAGCCCAGTTCCCTCAGCCTTTCCTAATAGCTCATGTTTTACAAACCTCTTACATTTCCTGTTGTTCTCTCTGGGACTTTCTCCAGTTTATTTTATAAATATTTGAACTATTATACGTTCTAACCTATTCATTATAATTCACAGTGTAATTTTCTTGCAATCCTGTAATTCCTGTTTCAAGCACGAATAAAGCTTGGTAACCAGTACAGTGAGCGTTTGTTGGGCAACACGCACGCAAGCATGCATGTGCCTGTACGAACACACAGAAGAGCTGCCTATGCCGTGCAAGCAATGTCGCCACTGTTTCACCGTGCAGCAGACAAACAGATGCACCTGCAGCCCATTCTAGGTGTTTATTTTTCCTTCTCCCCTTCATACCTGAAGCCCTGATCCGACAGACTCAAAAATGTAAGTCACTCCAATCACTCTTACAGAGCTCGCGCCTGCTGTTCTTTGCGACCGCTTCAAAAGAATTGCTACTAACTTAAAACTTACAAATTTTTTAAAGAGGGATGTTTGGTGATTTGAAGACAAAGCAGCGATGGCTATGTTCTGGCCTCTACTCCAAAGCACACTTACCTCTCCATATTAAACTGCCACTTAATAAAAACACATAAACACAGCTTGAAGCAAGGACTGAAACCTAGAAATCCTCTCTCCTGAGGGGGTGAACAGCCATGTAACATTGCCTGCCCATAAATTTATCCAAATCCCACTTAGAACAAGGTAGGGATTTTGATCCCATGATTGCATATGCAGCAATCAAAAGATACATTCAGGAGACAGAACATGCATCTAAAACGCAGACATACAGAATCATGACAATACAGGCTCTTTAAGATTTGTCTTGGAAACTTCAGCCTTGCCACGTTCCAGGATCTCCCATCTTGTGTTACAGGGGACTCCTAAAGCTTTTCCCACGCAGGCTTTCCCCACACAGAAGTTTAATAAAGTACTTGTACTTCCTAGATGTTATCATTTTTTAAGATCAATGCATCATTTTGACACCAGAAACAATTTAATCTATCTCACTCCTTTCTTTTTCTGCAGTATTAGCCAATTTATTTTGAAGGTTCTCCTTTGTATTCTAATTCAGAACCTACAGGATATTTGTTTATGACTTTTTCTTCCATTCCTTTCCATCAGAGAGGTAACTAATCCCTCGCTGCCAGCTCTGTAAGTGCTGCTGCATCAGTTTACAGGCTTGAATTCCAGCCTCCCTGTCAGAACAACGTGATGAAGGAGCCTGAGTGACTGAGGCAAGAGCCCAGTCCTCCAGCGGCAGCTGTACCTGACTTACCACGTTTCAATGCAAACCGCTCTGTTTATCTGCCGCAGAGAATGCTGCAGCCCCTATCCCTCTGCTCCTCTGCTGCTGACTACGCCAACGTGGGCAGCAGGACCTTCAGTGACTTGCTCTCATCCGATCTGCTTTTGCCATGTGCTTAAATGAAACGTGCTATAAAGGATGTTGTACTGCAGCAATCGCAGGTTTTATAATGAAGGTGTGCTCCAGTCCCAGGTAGTTTTCCAAATTTCCGGTTCTCTAATGCTTTATGTCAATAAGCCAACGGATGTCTCAAGGGGTTACAGAAGCCTGGGCTTGCACAACAACACAGAAGAAAAACTTCTATCTTTGGCAGCTTAAAAGGCAAAGGAATCCCTGTCTCTGTTACTTGAGATGATCTTAGAATCAATCCTACTTCAAAGCATCTTCTGGCAAAAGGTCTACAGAGCTTTCAGTGTTTTTTTTCCAGTCGTGATTTTCTGAGTACAATCGCTGGTTTTAATAATACCAAGGGCCAAACTCTGGCCTTACAGGCGTATACAACCATTCATAGGTGTGATGAAAAGCTCAGTGCAGAATTTAATCAGAATTTCTCTTCTTTCCTCTCCTCCCCTCCACTCCCCCCTCCTCCCTCTCCTCTCTCTCCTTTCTCCCCTTCTCTCCGCTCCCCTCTCTTGTCCTCCCTCTCCCTTCCCCTTCCCCTTCCCTTTTCCTTTCCTCTTCCTTTCCCTTCCCTTCGTCTTCCCTTCCCTTCCATGAAGAAGCTGACTGGGAGGAACAGGAGAGGTGGATGGAGGTGAGAAAGACGCCAGGTGGGGGAGGAAGCCATAGTTTAGGAGTGAGCTCTCTGTTCTCTCCTTTACAGTTCCAGCCACAGGGATTGAAGCGTGTTTTCTCCTTGGAGCCTTTCACTCTGATTTCCAAGTGACCCTTCCCAGTGGCGATGCTCTAAACTCCTCCCTTCTTTGGAAAGGAGAATAAGTGGACCCGAAGTGCCCTGTGAGCATGTCCTCCTAGAGGAGGAGACGATCCTGTCCCAGATAAAAACATTACCTTGGTAGTGCTCACTTGAGTTAATTCATTTTTTGCTCCCTAAATATGAGGGATATAACATTTAGTGTAAACATCCCAATAATTACCTTCCCTGTGAGTCCTGCAATAAGTATCTCCACATTTTTTCTTGTTCGTGCTTCATTCAAACAGTAAATTTGGTGTCTTCCCTTCCAGGAAGCAAGCAGTTAAAATTCAATTTGAAATAACAGTTCCCAGAAGTTTCATTTACCTCAGTAATTACTGCTCAGGGAGAGAGAAAAAAGCCCAATCCCTAAATCCCCATAGTTTGCTGGAAGTTCCTCTTTGCAGCTGACATTGTATTTACTGATATATTTTAATTCAAGCATGAAAAATTAGTCAAATACCAATAACTTTGTTATCCAGAGCGCTGACAAAGGAAATAATGGAGCAATTAAACAACACATTGGAACAGGCTCATTAAACAAATATAGCCACCATTTCACTGGCAGCAGCATCTTCATTAAAACTGGGTTAAGTATCAGGCAGAGAGAGAGAAAGAAAAGGGGGGGTGGAGGGGGCTGGGCAAGTGAGAACAGGGATGTAATAATATTTTGCAAGACGGGACACTTTCCAGCATGGGAAAGAAGGTATGAAATGATGTTTTGTTTATGTCCTACCAGAGGGTCAGTGCCAGCGATGGATTATGCTGAATTCCCCTCACATGATCAAGGACCTTCTGGGTTCAAATCTGAGTAACTTTCTAAGGGAAATAAATCATCTTGACTCGGCAATGAACTGAGTAAGTCCCGCAAAGTGCTGAGCGGACATTACGGATAGTGTGCTCCAGCCTACCCAGGATTATGGCTGTTCCTGCCAGGACCTACCTGCAAATCTCCAGAAGCCGGGGGAACGAGTCACCTGCTTACCGTCAGGCATTGACCTAAGCCCCTCGGCAAGCTGCGAGGGAGCACGGCCAGACGCACACACGGCCCCTGTGCCAGAGGCGAGAACTAGCATCTTTTTCTAAGCTAGTACAGCGTGCTTCGCTTTCTGCATGGATACTGGGATTTTCAATGATGTATTTATTGTCCTCTTGAGCAGTAAGTAACTAGCTATTTGAACAGGTTGTTTGCTCATTTCCCAGCTCTTCTGTTTTCCTGCTTGAAGTAAGTGGCATTTATAACAGGAGGGATCAGGTGGAGGAGAGTTCTCCAGGCTAAGGATATTCCCTGTCTGACTCTGCAAGCAGATGTCTTCAAACGACTCGAGTCTCCTGGGGAATCTGTTTCTGCCAGAAACTGCAAATCTGCCTCAGCCTGAGCCTTTAGAAGTCACTCAAGTAAATATCTTACTGTGCTCACAGGTTATTGTGTCCAAGTCATGTTTGCAGCCACAGTTCCCCCCCAGTGAAGATCTGCAGCTGCATCTCTTGCCCGTCTGTGAAAAACCAGCTCCTGGCACCAACCCGTTTCTTAGTTTCGTATCATCTGATGTGGGAACTGGATGCCACAAAGCAACCCCACCCCTCCCTTTCCAGTCTACACAGGATTCATGCATGCAGCATTTAATGTTAATTTGAAGTCAGAAGTCTCTGCCATACATAGTTTGGAACAATTTTAATTTCAGAGAGTAATTATTCAGCCAGCATAAAAATGTATGAGTCAGATCTAAAAGGGAATGGTTCAGTTAGCAGGCCCAGTAGGGCAGCAGCGCTCTGCGCTGCCACGTGGGACAGCCAAGGGCTGGTGGGAGAGCTCCCAAAGCAGGCGGGTGCTGAATATGCCACACGTGACAGGAGTGGAAGATGCATTTTTACAGCACCAAGAGCAATCATGATTTGGCATCTTCGACACGCTTTATGAACATTAAGGATTTTTCTGCTCCCTTCTTCTGTGCACTCTGCAAAAGGGCAAAGAAAAATGCAAATAAAGCTACTAAAACTTAAGCATGAGGCAGAGAGAGGGAGGTTATGGCAGTGGAGACCTCCTCGTCCCCACAGAAAGTGCCTCCGCGGTTACCTTGACACATTCGGGGGAAGCAGGATACATGGAGGTCTTCTGAGCAAAGGCGACAGCCACACGCTTTGGCGTACGGCCCTGAAGCCCTGGGGAGGTCTATGGTTCCAGCAGCATTTCCTCCCACCCTAAGGGGAAATGAAGCCTATTACTGGCTTGGAAATTAAATGATAAGAAACTATAAACGAATTCATCCATGGGAATCGGCCTCACCTCAAGCACTCAACTGTCTCACATCCCACAGATCTCTAGCTAGATCCTATTGATCTCCTATAATCTAAATTGTGCACAAAGCCTGATATAACTCTGCTGGCGCCTTTAAAATTCACTGAAGTGCAGAGCAGAACAGGTTTTTTAGAGCATGAGGAAATATAAGATGATGGGGGGCTCACATAACCACCTCCCCTTGGAGCCTCCAGGGTAGCTGCTGTGGCAAAGGGTAGGAATAGCCAGTACAGAAGCGCTGTGCTATCCCAACCTTGCCGTAGCATCATTAGCAGTTGGGTGGAGTGATCCCTCATTCAGGCCTGCAAGCAGAGTAAGAGCATTCCCCAGCCATGTGGTGCAGCAGAAGGTTAGGCACGAGGGAGGTGATAATTTTAATGGCTGGAAATGTAGGGAGCAGATATGGCTTGGGGACGAAAATAAAGGTTGGGTGACAGTGCATGAACATTTAAGTTCATAAAAGAGAAAGGACAGAAATGAGAGTGGAGAGAAGGAGGCGGATGGGGAGCGCTGAGGTTGGTTTGTGATTTGTCAGTATGGAGATGGGATCCAAAGACACACCATCAGCTAAGGTCACCAAAAAGTGAAGCAGTGGAGTTCAAAGAGCATGCTGTTAATCAAGAGATTAGAATATTGCAAACATACAGCACTGAGTTCATTGAGAGTCTAGCTCATTTGCAGCCTCTATTGATTTTAGTGGGATTACCGTATATATTCTGCTTTGAGAGATGTTTAATCAGTTCTTTTGTTCAAATAATGATTTAAGCACTGTTCTGTCCCTGCTCGTGAACCTCTGTGCAGGACTGATCCTGTAGGCTGTTTCACACTGAACAGCACCTTGGGATGCGAACTAAATACATCATCACCTCATGGGTCTGGCTTTCTTCTTAAAGAGAATATGCACAACAAAATTAAAATCCAGGCTGAATCCAGTATGAATCTGCAGTTAGTACTGTGCAGCTTTATGTCCGCCTTCTCAGTTAAATGTCTAACCTCCCAGAAAGAGCCTTGGCCCAGGCTTTATGCAGGAAAACTTCAGTCATATTTTCTATCTGGATAAGTGGTACAATAAAATCATTCCTGTGAGCAGAGGCAAACAACCTCTTATGCACCAGCTGAGCTGCAGGAACTGACTGTGTAAGTGCTCTTGGCCCACAGCAAATGCAAGGCAATATGATTTCGCTTAACTTCCTTTCACTGCAGGCTAAGCTTATACAGGTGTTATGAAGTCCGCACAATGGAAAAGCAGGGTTTATGAGATTTGCAAGTAATACAACCCGAACTAGCGTAAAAGAGGGCTGCTAAGTCCCTGCTACTGCAAAGAAATACCCATGGAGCCAAAGTGGGATTTAAAAAAAAAGATGTCTCATCCCATTACACAACAGAGTAGCAGCTCCCTGAAGTGACAAAGAGAGGACGCTCCCTCTCAAAGTCCTGCTTCGGCACGCACTGAATAAGGTATGGACAACAAAGCTGAAACTGATTTCACACAAACCAGCTAACTCTTAAACCACTCCAGCTTCTCCGTATGGGTCACTGTACATTGCTTCTTCCAAAATAAAGCCTTTTTCAGGGAACCAGGAATTATATTATTGCTTTCACAACAACAGACACTACAAAAAAGATTTTGCTTTGGCAGTCTAAAAAGCACGTAAGATCCCTTAGATGTATAACATGCTCTTTCTCTACCTTTCTTTCCAACCGCTCATATCCTGCCCAGAAAAAACATGCTATAGACAAGTGTGTGGAAGGAGGAGGAACACTACGGAGAGTATAGGTGGTTTTCACTGGGCAGGGACTGATATTCTGAGGTGTTTCAGTACAATGTTATCCAACACAATGTGATCCATGTGTTCACGCCTGAGTGTTTTAGCTTTTCCACTATGGATCAATAATAGCCATGCAACATACCCAGAGAAAAGATGTGTGCACAAGCTAACAGTGACCGAAGGGCCAGGTTCTCACCTATAAAAGTTTCCAATTGTACTACCCTAACAGTGTAAAATCAGATTCAGCCTACACATGTACTTTAGATCAGAAGAAGGGGTTCATACATCTCATGTCTCATTCCTTCTGCTGTCATATCGTTCTGTTCTGACCCAACCCCAGGGACTTTAGCCACACAGAGTAATGGCTGATTTTGCTGATCCTTGTCCTGCTATGCATTGCATAGGAGACCATCCAGTGAAGCTGGGGTCTTCTTTATCTTCAGGAGGAAGCTCAGAGCACTCAGCATGTGGAGTTCATGCAGAGTAAGGAGGAGAAATGGGCAAGCATCACACCCACTGTCTGTCACTCATTGCATCAGTGGCATCTTCTCTGAAAAAGCCGGCATTGCTTTCTCCTCGTGCATCTGGTGAAGACAATAAATGCACTTCCGTGGTATCAGAACGCGGCAGCTGGCCTGAATGTAGGTCAGCAAAGTCCTCTTTACCCAAAACTGATGCAAGTGCCACACAAACCCCAAGAATATAAGAAAATCAACAATCCAGACCTACTCATTTTTTTGGTCCTTCCAGGCAAAGGGTCCTGACAGTTATTACAGATCACTGCATCTACATCATCTACAACCCCTCTGCACACAGGCAACATTAATCTCATGCTGTAGTAAATCCTGGTTCATTTGGGCTGAAACAAGACACAGGGTAATATGTTCATGCTACAGGGGTCAGAAGGAGGTCAGTGGGCATTTGGAGCTTTTTAGGGACTGCTGTCTCTCGGGCCAGAGCAGGGTCAGGCTCCACTGCTCTGCAGTCAGTGAGACTTTGAGCATGCAGCAGGCCAAGCAAAGCTCATTAAAAATAAGGAAGAGTGGGAGGGAGCAGAGGGGAGAGAGGAGAGAGCAAGTGAGAAGAACACAGCCAGTTGCGGTACAGTGGAAATTTCCTGCTGGCTTTAAGCCCAATGGCAGCCATGGTCCCAGCACTGAGGAAAGCAAAGGAGGGATAGAGGTGAGAGAAGACAAATGTTAAGAAAAAGGAATGGCTGTCACTGACATAACTGTTTATTTTGGTCTACTTTTGCATTTATTACTTCAAATAAATCATCTTTATTTGTTCTTTCTGTGTGAATGACATTACCCAGTTGTTGGGCTCTTTCCAATAATAGGTTAAATGCTTCTCCTGTGAACCCAAGCCTGTACAGTGCTGGAGGGTGGAAGATAGATCTAAACAAGTCTCAAAAATAAAAGAATGTTTTGGGTTTCAGCACATTTTACTATTTTTAAAAGAAATGAGAAATAACCTGATGAGATTTCTGCCAGATGACACAGACATTTTCATTTTATATTTAGGAAAAACAAACTAGTTGAGCTCTGTACACAATATCTGAAACGTGTACAAATCAGTGTTACATGTTTGTGATCAGAGCTAAGACCTAGGTCAGCCTTGCCTGGCTGCTTTGACGGTTTCACTTTCATTCCTAGCTGATTTTTTCTGGATGATTTTAGGGACTAGGTATTTTGAAACAGCTCCATGCTCATATACGTTTAAAACCTACCATCTGTGATTCTTCTTTCAGAGAAAAAGATTAAACCACTGCCCAGAGCAAAAGAATATCTCAGAATGCTCTAGAAAGGTGAAAAAAGCAGTATTAAGACTTAATAAAGACTGGCAACATATTGCTTGATGTTTCAATATACTACTTTTTTAAAAAGAACATCAACTGAGGATGTTGCTTAATTGGCATGTATGTAAACTTTCAGTTCCCTGTGACCCAAGGCTCACAGAAGATCAGTCTAGCTCCATACCAAGAGGAATCTTAAGGCTAATTGTAGTTATTCCTGTCTATAACCCGGCCTCTAAAGTCCATGTTAATTTAGCAGGTACAGTCAAGTTACATTCCTTTTCTAACAGTCACACTCGTAATACATTGCTTGCAGCATCTCCAAACATGTGGAGATCTTGTAAAATGTTATGCTGGCATCCCCCAAAATAAGAAGCTCACAAATCAGGTCACAGGATGTCATGTGATGGATGGAGCTTGGCCTGATCTGAATCATGCAACAGGTGTAGTGGAGAAGGAGGAAGCAGGGCTACTGTTGTGCACGCTCCTCTGGCTGCTACGGTAAGGCTCCCTGTCTCCTCTGAAGGACCTGTGTGTTAGGCACAGCTGGTCCACAGCTCACAGCTCCGCTGATGGCAGCTCTCAGACGGTGGGAGCAGGAGGGGAAGAGCAGTGCTGCACTGCAACTGTCTGAGAAGCGGGTAACACAGCAGGATGATCACTGAAATGCATCTCCACATCCAAAGCATGAGCTTGACAGCCTCATCTGCCTCTCCTGGGAAAATCTCTGCACAGCTGTGTGTGCTGACTTCGTCCTTCCACAGCGTAAGTGAGAAAGACAGAATGAGTGTTAAGACATGACCCATTTTCACTATATATCTGTACCTGTAGAAAAACAATATAAAGTATATCTTATATATGAACCCAGGCCACATACAATCATGGTGTGCATGTGGAGGCTGAGTGTGGGAGTAGGGAGGGGTGAGCAAGGCTGTGCAGCTCTTACCGTATCGTGCAACTAGGAAGCATGCCCCATGCCGGATGCGTTGTCCATGCCCCACGAAATCTCTGCTTCTAGGCTGAGAGAGACTGGGAGAGAGAAAGAAAGAGAGAAAGACCAAGGGAGGTTTTTCTTTCAGCAACCTAGATGCTGTGGACATGCTATGTCAGAGAAAAGCACGGCACAAATGACCTCTCTTTTTTTTATAAAGTAGGAAACCAACTGAAAGCAATACACTGATTCAGATACAGACCCAGTACCACTGAGAGAAAACTCATGCCACATAATTGTGAATACAATTATAAAATTTTACATATTGAATAATTTCAGATTTTAGCAAAAAAAAAAAATCCACTTTATCACAGACAAGTAACACAGATAATCTGCTTAAGGCAGGAACACATGTTCCTAGACATTTGTGCAGCATCCAGCACATTTTGGAGGCTTTACTGCATGATAAGAAGCTACAGTTTGGTGAGGAATGTGGCAGATTATTGTTGGTTGTTCATTATTTCTCCACCTTTATACATTCTGGAAAGGTACGTGTGGGTAGAAAGGATGCTGGGTAAAGTAAAACAGCTTAAAATACTGGCCTCATAGTCACAATCTAAAGCGAATTCTTCATGAGAATGGAAACCTATCTGCAATATGGTTTGCTGCAGCTTCAAGTCCTTCTTGTTATGTCCCTTCTAGTTTATTGCAAGTGTGTTGTTTGTACAATACTTTTGCAGAAAGGATGAAAATCTTTGTTATCCTGGTTTTTAAATTAAATCACTTCTTATAAAACATCATATTGGAAAGCTTTTAGGAGAATAAACAACTGATATGGGTTTATTTCAAACTTATTTTTTGCTAGTTCTAACCAAACTAATTTCTATCAGTCGGACAATGTTGTATTCAACCAGAGCAGCAAAAGATCTTTGGTTAATTTCACACTGATATAAAACTGTAAAATCAGTGCTTCGTTACCTGAACTTTCTCTCTTAATTCCTCAAGGTGATGTTTTCCTCTGGGTACATAAAGTATATTAAACTACCAACTCACACCACCAGAGGGCAATGAAATAAGGCTGATTTTACAAGGCATGTTATGAAGCGACTGAGTGCGATCTGAAAGAAAATCCCTTGCATATTAAAAACCCTTTTACAAAGCTGAAAATACATTATCCCATTTATTCAACATTTTCACCATTCTAATTTTCAGAGAAGACAAGAAACCGGGTTGAACATCAATATACTAAACTAAAACTACCAAGGAGCAACCAGAATACCTGAAAGCAGGTACTCTGGAGGATATGACAAAAAAAGACTGCGGCATCCCTAACGATTCCTCTTGCTCCTACTCACTGGATCTGCACTCTGAGGTGCTGTGGGGTGCTGAGGGTCCAGGGGAGGAAGAACTATGATTTTTCAACACATTTTCAGGCGGAGAAGGGTGTTTAACTGCAGTAATATGTAGGAATACCATTTTCTGTCCCAAACACCAGATAAACTTTGATTCTTAAGTGCAAACAGTACAACTGGGTTACCAGCATGTCCAGGGCAGGGGGAGAGGGCTGAGGGGCTGAAGGGCTGGACTAAAAATGACATAACTATTCCACTCCAATCTAATGAAACAAAACCTTTCAATCAGACAACAGAACCAAAATACTCAGCTCTGGGTCAATCCAGGATGAAATGTTTTGCTTTGGGATCATTTAAAATTTTTGTTTAGCCTTTCTTCCTTCAATTTATGTTTACATCTATTTGAAAAATGCTGCTATGGCATGGGGGAAAAAAGTCTTGTATATAGAATATCCTCCCAAAAAAGAGCTAGCATTTTTGAAAAGAAAGTTTTCTGAGATGCTGAAATGAGACATTTTGACACGTGTAATTCCCTCTTCCCACTACCAGTAAGCCAGAGGAAACTGCTAACTTCTGCTCATAGTAATGTAGCTTGGCCCAGTGTATTATTTTTTCTTCTAAATTGTTGAGTATTTATTTTTCTCCATCTTTAACTTGTTGTAGAACTTTATCTCTTCATCTCTATTTGCATCTTTGTCGTTTTCACTTTTTTCAGGGTCCCCCTTTTCTTTCTTTTGTTCACCTATTTTGTACATTCTTAAATTATGAACCTTTTATTTAAATTTGAAATTTGTTCTGTGCATATAAGCTTTCCAGACACTTGTGAATGCATTTAGAAAGTGCAGTGAATTCCCTGCTCTCTACTAGCTCTCTGGAAAAAAGAAATAAAAAATCAGATAGCTGTTCCCACTGTGAGTCCCTGAGATACAAAATAGTCTTTCTTCTTTGGGGCGATATCTGCCTGCATTGAAACAGTATAAACAGAATAGCTGCATTTGCTTTGGCTGAGTTATTCAGGATGGGAAATAAGTTCAACTAACTGTAACTAAGGGCAAACTTTACTCTTTAATTTCAAACATCTGTTCGTCTGCAGCAATCAAATATAACAGCACATGATGCCTCGACTAGTCCTGGCAACAAACTTATAGCCAGAATCGCCTCAAATTGTGTATATTCATATCCTACCTTGCAGAACAAACCCTGAAACTATGTATACTGCAGAGCTGACTGCTGAGTTAGAATTAAGGAAGCTGATTTGTAATCGGGAGAGGAGGGGCAGGCAAGGAAACTGATAGTTAAAAAGAGTACAGAATTTGGGAGGATGGATTATTTTTATAAAGCTGAGGCTGGACTCTTTACCTCATGTCATTTGTTTGCAGAGTAATTGGTTTTCCACTTCAGGCCATTTACATGCTTCTAAGAAAGCAGGAATTGCCATAATCAAGAAAACAGGATTTTTTGCAGAACCTGTACTTAGACAGACGTGATACCCATTTAACACTATCCAGGTCTAATGAGGAAGGGGAGAAATTTACCTCAAGCCCCATCCGCTGCAGGAAGGTCTAGGCTTTCTACATTAAAACCACAGGGTGCTGAGTTGAGAAGAAAAGCCACACTTCAGAGTTCTCCAAAGTCGGAGAGTTTTCAGACCCCAAAGGACTGGACTTTTTTCCCACATACGGAAAATATTACAGAAATGAAACTCTCTCTAGCTTCAGTATGGTAACATTATGCTAATATAAGTAAGAAGGCCCAAAGGACTGGCTGGGATCCCTCTCTGAAACCTAAAGAACAGTAATTTGTGGGGATGCAGTAGAAAATGGACAACACAGGATGCCGGAATAGCTTGCTATCGATGAGAATGGAAGGCGCACTCCATTCACAGGTTTGCAGGATTCCCAAAGCCTGGTAAAATCAGCTACATTTTATAAACATCAGATATAGTAAGTGCTTATTTTGTACAGACAGACAGTAGTTACTAGAAGATGGCTTGTCAATCAAAATGAAAGAAAGACAGATAATGAAAACGACTGCAAGCTTCGCTCAGTGGAAGTACAGCAGACTATATTCACCAAAGAGAATCAGAAGAGAAATAGCTCAGAAGGCAACAGAACTGCAGCAGTGATGATGCTTTGCTTTTAGATGCTATCTTCCATCCAAGGATCTGAAAGCATTTTCCGAAAGGCGGGTAAATACATGAGAAAACATAGGTGTAGAATCTGATGTAGCCAAGGTCACATCATGAATCAATGATGAGTTTAGGAACAGAAAGGCACATTTGCAGCCACTTGATATGCTCCCCAGCCAATGTTTCCTTTACTGCTTATTTGTCAAGAACACTGTTTTCATATGACACTTATTCTCCTGTCATTAAGAGAGGCTGATTATACTCAAACCAGAGCCTACTGGGCTCTCCGTTACACTGAAAGCTGGGTGTTTTGCATGCTACTGCGGTATGTTTAGTGACTTGCATTCTTTGATCTGAAACTGTCATTTCCACAAAGTGGACGTACATCATTCGTGAAGTTCTGCTTAGCCACCAGCTGCAGTATATGTATCTACTACAGTGTACTGCGTATTCCAGTCATCTGTGGGGGCAGCACAAGAGCACTCAGCTTCTAGAGGGGATACCTGACACTCAGACTCTACCTAGGCTTCGGCAGATTTGCACAAAGCTTATTCCTATCCCTTGCATGCACTTATCCCACATTCAAGCCAGGTTTGCAAGTAATCTGCAGTGCTGGCTCCATAGTACCTGTCACCAAAGGGGAAAGCCTGGTACAGCAAGCAAAATTTGCTGCAACTTAAAGGTGAATCTGACCTATATTCTGTGCTCCATGTTTCTTCTGCATTTGATTTCAGTTCAGCAGAATTCAATGGACATGAAAGAGTGTGTGATGAAGCAGGGAGAAAGGAGGAATGAGAATTAGAGACATATGGTATAACTGGAATTCTGCTACTATTTCATTTTTGAGCACTTGGTCCAGGGTCAAAATGAAGCCAAGATACATCTTCAAGAGATACTGCAATGAGAAGCCATTGACATATCCAAGCACTTCCTCACCTTTAATCATCAGGCACCAGCTGGTGATGATCTCATGAGCAGTGCAGCGGCATTTGCAGTAACTAAACCCTTTATTCTGTCCAGAGCACACTAGCTACAGTCATTCTGAAATGCAAAACCTAGATTGCTGGATTCAATAAAAGTGCTTATGAAAGGTCAGACTTGTCTTAGATGGTGTTTAAAGTGAGCACAGACGGCCAAAAGGGCACCCATTATGCTTCGGTTTCCTGTGAGGAAGTCGGCCGTGCTTTCTTACCTCTGGGGTGCAGCATTGGACAGTTAAAGTAGATTGGAGTCCTCTTATAACACAATAGAACAGAATAGATGTCCCTTCCAAGTGTTGTTGATTTTGCGTTAATTAAATTTGACAGGAGAGGCTTTTTATTATTTCTTAAGTCCTTTTAGAGAAGAAAGCTGTAGTACTATTAACACGTTCTTAGCTTGAAGCTGTGTATTTTCTTAAAGTATATATTAGGTTTCCTGGAGCCTGGGCATCTAGGGCTGAGTGAAGATATACAACATAGACAAGTAATTCACAGAAAGTGTCTGGACTTTATGTCATTTTCAGTTCTTACCCACAGAAAGAGTCCCTCAGTTGAATCTCACTCACTGAGCATGGTATAGGATTTACTAGATGCAAATATAGGCATGATTCTGTCACACTTAAGCAAAGTTCTTCCTGAAAGTCAGCCCTGCTGTGGTTAAGAGCTTGAGGCACATCGCCAGTCTGAATAGAGAGGGGAGTGCCACCAAGACAGATAACATGCTGGTAGCAAAAATATCATGGAGACAGAAGGAAAGGGGAATTAGAGCCAAAGTTATATACACATTCTACAAACGTGATTTATTTCTGGCTCCAAAAAGTGCTCCAAGTGACTCTTTTCTAAATGGCCTGAGGTGAGCAATGCATGTCCCATAGCAGTCAATATGACTGCTCAAATAACTCAAGCTTGAGCTTATATACCTCTCTGGACTATAGCTCAAACCAGAGAACAATTCAGAAATATGACAGTAAACGGACCTGGCATTCAAATATTTCACATACAAAATCTCAGCTCCTTCTTCACTTAGAAACCTAATTCTTAAAAAGATATTCAAATTTCTTCCTTCAAGGTCTATGTAGTTTTGAAGTCCCATTTTTATAAGAAATAAGTACTAAATTAGGAGACTTTCCCAGCTTCTTCTCTTCATAATCAGTATTTTAAGTCTACAAGAATTCTCTGCCTGCAGCTTGAATGAGGATGAGTTAGCTCAGATTTAAAGTCTTTTGCATGAGGTACTAGCTAGTGTTTAGGTCCCTTAGTATTTCTTACCCCTGCCATTCTCCTCTTCTTGCTGCAGTAGCTACATCTCTCAGGAGACCGATCCTAAAGGCTATTTGAGCAAGAGTTTGCAGAACTGCACATTTAAGGTTCTCCTGTGCTGTCACATTAGGTTAGTTCGACTTGGACAACCTGATCTTCTTCCCAAATCCCTCTTCCCAGTCCTAACCTCCCCACTTCATGATGCAGATTTTTCTTCTTGTTATTGTGAATGATTTGACAGAAAAGGGATATGAAAAAGAGATCATACTGCATGATCTCTAGGCAAACGCACCTTTCTGGGGAATCTGTCACACATACCTGCTCCACACAAGTCTCTATCCAGGATTTTACTTAAAAAGAGGTGGAAGAACGGAAAAATGGTCCAGCTCACTGTTACTTCTGCAGCCGCACATTTTTTAGCAGGTCTCTACAGTAAAATAGCATATCTGCTTGTTATTTTTTATTAGCATATAAGAGCAGAGAGCCTTGGCAATCATTATTTCAGATGGTATTGCTCTCTACCTGTCTGCAAGTGCAGGAGCTTTCTTCCTAAATGTTTTCAACTTCTATTTCCACACATTTATGCTGCTTCAATAAAGTACGAACAATTCAGATCCCACCTCTCCCAATTTGTTCCATAAACGGTTCTTTATTTAATATTTGTCATGAGAAATTGCCTTTCTAACTAGAGTCCTAGACTGTGGTTTTGTGAAACTTACTATCACAAAACAATTATATTTATTATTCCAAATGCAAAAACAGTGTGTTAAAGAAGACAAACAATCCCTGTAGGGCTTGCAACCCATATATTAGATTTTTTTTTTAGGATACAGTTTCTGAGAAATTAAACTATTTTAATTTTTCAAGCTATATCCAATACAAAACAACTAAGATACAAAAAACAGTTTTGCTTTTCTAAGTAACATAATTAAGGGAATGGTTTAGACTTTATGGTTTAAAATTTAATCTGTCGCTAAAATACATCCAGTCAATTAGTGGCAACAAGGTTGAAATCTAGGAGCAGAGGTGATCAACAGAGTAGGTCCTTTTGCAGGGCTGGAATAAGGCAGCTGAGAAATGTGGGGCTCCTATTCCGCATTTGTGCTTCACTCCCCTTCTGTTCTAAGTATTTTCTCAGCTTAGCTCTTATTTAATCCTTAAACAAACTCATCTTGAATTTGGGCCTCAGTTGTCATAAAATGCAGTAATGAGCTTTTGGGTTAATCTTTGTGGCAAGCCTATCCTCTCCAGAGGGAACAAGCTTCTTCTTGTCCAGCTTCTTCTCATGGATAACTGATGGAAAACCTTTGGTGCAGCAGCAAATATTTGTGATTTGACAACTACATTACCTAATTCTGTACCAGAGCTCTATGAACTTCTGGGCTACAGAGCAGAAAACCAGACAACCACCTAGGAGAACTGCTCGTGCCTTGCTACAAAACTGCTCTCACAGCTGAGCATTATGGAACAATCTGTTAGTATCAATGAATTTTTTATTCATTTCTCATTTTCTCCTGTCTTTTACTTACCATTGAAAACACATGTTCTAGCGGCCCCTTTAAGGTTTAAACATTCAGGTCAGCATCCTAAGAACCACTGGAAAAACTTCCTAGCAACATCTCCTGTCACTATGGTAATGTGTTGCAAGGAAGACTGAATGAAGACCTGTCACTATACAACAGGATAGCATTTTTTTGTAGTTACAAGAGATTTCCTCTCCATAGCAGAGAGGCAATATGTAGCTCTCAATAGAAAAAAAGACTTCTGTAAATTGTAACAGAAAAGGATATACAATAATGTGTGTGTGAGAGAGAGAAGGAAAAAGTATGGAAGAGATTCCCCTGAGGTCCCAAAATTTCTAAGGTCAAAGCTGCTTGAGGACTCATGTGATGTGTGGTAGCCCATGGCTGTTTTTTTAATAGATTTTGGATTCAGAAGCCAAAGAAAGAGGTGTTGAGCTTTAATCAGGTTCAGCCACGTGGCCAAGCCTGCTTACAGCATATGCTAATTTAAATGCTTGGATTTCATACAGTTGGTTTCTCATTCAGAGTAATGAGATTTTGTAGCTATTACAAAGATGTTGCAAATGCTCCACCTGCCCCAACCAGCATATATTTTCCCAGTTTTCATATTCTACACTTATGAACATTTTAATTACTATTTTTCTACAGTGCCAACAAGAGCCATATGCCTTTTTTTAGTTGTAAATGACAGCCTTAATTTTCACCTGTGCTTGCTTAAATCCCACAGTGAAGAGGAAAAGAGGGGGGGAGGAGATCTTTCTTATAAAGATGCTAAGTAATAAAAATTGATAATTAGATGTAGATTACAGTTAGCACTCAAATGCCACATCTTGACAACATCCATTGCACAAACAAAAGTATCCGCTGGACTCCACTACTTGCAGAGCTGAGAAGTAGCCTAAATACCAAACAGCATGAATAGCTGTGAATTTGCATTTAAAGTTCAAAGTGTAGCCATGTTTTGAATGTATATTAGGGAAAGTCTCACTAGGTAAAGAAATTGTTTCTGACAGGAAGGAGGCAGATAAATTTTACCAGTACTTGACAGAAGGTAGGTCTGAGAGATGTTATATAGGAGAGCTCAGTCCTTCCTTACCAGGTTTCTGTTTGCCATCCACAGATAGATCTCACACAATGAACATGATGTCCAGTGCTCTGAGGACAAGATTATATTAAAAAGTCTGCAATGTCAAGCACACCTAGTGGAGATGTATTTGCATTATTCCTCCCCATCACTGTCATCCTGGGATATCCTATCTCACCTCAATTTGTTTGTGCCATTGCTAAACCACTACTTAAGGAAATAATTCTGCTTTTCTAATACACTGGAAAGTAACTAAGGTCTTACGCACATTTTAATATGAGATGTACATTAATCTTAGAGGATACTTTGGGACTACTTGCATATGTTTTCAAGTACAAGGCTAGTCTTACAAAAGTCCAGATACTGAGCTTATTAATATCACGATGAATGATGTATTAGTCACTTCCCTGGCACTGGGATGTGGGTAATAGGGGTCCCTATTACCATGACCAAAGCAAGAAGATCCTTACAGAAGAAAATATATCTACCTTGGGATTTGACACAGCGACCAGGATAATACACTACTTCCAAGAATCTTTCCGCAAGCTGCAGCACACAGATCCTCTAAGTACTAACCAGCTTCTACCTCCTCCCTATCCAGGCATAGCTTTTGGCTGTGTGGTCAGAACTGCCCAGCCTTCACCACGTATGTGGTATCTCTTCCTTAGAAGGTCCTAGTCAGAACTTTCTCTCACTGAGGAGCTCTTTCTTCTTTGACTGAAGACCCTGACTCCCCAACTCCTAATCCACTTCGATCCTGTCACGCCTGCCAACTTCTGCATCTTCTCTGTGTCCACTTACAGTTCCTGCTTTTCTTCCCTCCCCAGTCTTTAGATGATAAAGCCGCAATGCTATTGATCTATGTGGTGACCCAGCAAAGCTACTAGAACAGTGTTCTCTGTTTGATCAAATGCAAGCCCCTGTACCTAGCCAACCAAAAGAAAAGGCAGAGACTGGAGAAATCAGAGCCTATCATAAAAATAAACTATCACAGTGAAACAACAACAGAAATCGATGGAAGAAGTCTTACTTAGTGGAAGGCAGAGGCAGGTCTCTAAAGCATAGATGTTAATTCAAATGGTGCAACTAGTATTTTAAACTAAGTATTAAGTTACCTAGCAACATCAAAGAGTTGTAAGAGCAAGACCTTCAGAAGGAGATTAGAATTAAAAGAAAACACATCTCAGGCAAATACCCAAGCGCTCTATACTTCCTTCTTGCTAGAGGAGAACCCTCAGAAACACATGGCTTAGCATATCTTTTGACTTGGGCCTTAGGGGCATATCTTCAGTAGCTTTTGTCTTCTTACATATTGTTCACTTTTGTTTTCATGTCAAATTGTCCTAGCTGCTCTTATGACTATCTGCATGCGTAGACACAGCAACTGTAACTATGTTCCTCACAGCACATGCAGCTGTAGTTGTACAAACAGCTGTGGTATTTACAGGTACAAATATAGACAGTGACAACACAAATGTTTTTGCATAAAGGACAAGGATCCATTTTCCAGAAGCTGCCTAGCAAGCACGATCACTCTCCCTTGTTTCTAATGCCCGCACGGCGGCTAAAGCCCACAGGTCCTCCCTTTCTTCTTTTGCTTTCTTTGCTAGTTAAATAAGAAAAATCATAAATCTCAGGCTGAACTTGAATATACTTCAGGTTTTACAGGACTGCTTAAATTCTGACTTTTATACCTGTGGGACACTCCATACATTATGTTTCTGAGGCAGTCTGACTTCCACACTGAGTCACCAGAATGGCTCTTCTATCAATAAAATCCCTCCGAAGAGCTGTTTTGCTATATGGCAGCTTGCAGATCTCTCTCTGTGAATGGTCTGCAACAGCCCAAAGTTCAGGTGGTTATGCTGCAGGCCATTTGCAAAACAGACACTTTGCTCTGCTCAGGAAGCACAGAGACTGGCTGTAATTAGCCAGCTGAAAATGTACTCGCTGAGCATGGCTGAGTGAGGAGGCACAACCAGGATGAAGCACAGGCCAAACAAGATTGTGGTGATGCTATTAGTTTGGGGAAGAACATCCTATATTTGACAGGCATAGCTTTCTGCTCCCACTAATGACTGCATGAGCTATGCTATGCTCCTAGATTTGTTTCTAGCATCTCTTAGCATCTCTTCTAATCTGCTTCTCTCATTCCAGAGCTCTCACAGTTCCCCATGCCACTGACATCTAGATTGAATCCCTTCAGGTGATTCTGGACTGAATACAATTTAAGACAGTAAGGAGATAAATGCACAAAGGAAATGACTGAATAATCAACAGGTGATGGTTTATAAGGAGCAAAATTTTCACCAATTGCTCAACCAGCTGTATCTACCACCATGATTTCATTTCCTCTTTGCTCCCACAGTGAGATTCTGGTCTATACAGTCTTGGAGACAGCCTAAGAGATCACCTATCTGTCACTGACCTACGTGACCAATTAAGGTCAGATAGTACCTTAAGTTACAATTTCCTATTCAAACACATAGGGATGCTGTTACTTAGTTATTTATCCTGCACAAAAGACTTCTGCTTACAGTGTAAGTTTCCCTAAATTGTCTCTCAGTTTTTACTGATATCTAAGCTCAGTGAAAGACCTCTTTCACAGTCTTCAGGAGATCACCTTTTTGCTGATACTGGGGCAGGAATTGTTTTGTGGAAGATTGATCTCTTTTTTCTTTTGACCTCAGCAAAGGGCAAACGTATGTGTGATTTATTCAAATTTCTGCACATGTTCCTGAAACCAATAAAAAAATACATTTCATAAAACTTAGGGGAATATCAAAGCTATTTTCAAATTAGAGGCTGATAACACTTTTTTAATGTATTGGAAATTCCTTAAGTTACATATCCTTTAGGGTCCTGTAAAGCAACTAAGTTTCAGTGTGCAGTTTTCTGGCAGACTTTATGTTGCTTTTATTACTCTGCATAACATTCTTTTGCAGGCTGCTAGTATGTGTTCTAGGTACCCCCTGCTTAATTAAAAATAATAATAATTAACTAAAAAAAACCTCCTGTGCATTTTCAGTATGGAGCAGAAAGAGAAAAACAGAGACATCTAGACACATAAAACCACATGTTATCCTGATACTATTTGACAAGCTGAAGTTTGGTACCTCAGTCTCCATACCAGGAGCACCTCATAAACCTTAAATATCCCCCTGAGTCATCAGCGTCTTGAATCAGTTTTGAGTGATGCGTGCCAGCTGTCACACAGAGCAGCATGGATCTCCTCAGTCAAAGGGAGGAAAGTAAAGGAAAGAGAGACCTAAGGGGGAGCACTTGTATGCAAATGACTTTGGAGCACAGGATAACACCACGACTTCTCTTAAAAAACAAAGACTAATTAGTTAGTCCATATAATATGCACATATATATGGACAATAGCAAAATTATGATTGCGCTGGCACATTCATTGACTGGATAGCTTGTAACAGTTCAAAGAACTCTATGAAGTCGATGATCCAGTCATTTTTGGCATGACAGATAAAAACATCCCCTGCCTAACTATTATAGCCTGCCAGTAAACAACACTTCTATTGATCCACAGTCTGCAACGGCTTCTGAGTAGTTATGGTCTTCCAAGTTATCGATCTGCAAACCAAATGTTGTCAAAGTGGACTTTGACACAACTGACTGTAGCAACTGCTGCTTATCAACTTGCTATTAGTTCCCTAAGTAGAAGGCTAGATTCTGATTTTGCTTAGGTCACTCCAAGGCCTTGAGCTTTCATTAGAGTAGTTGATTTCAGTTTAAATTCAACAAGAGCTTGAGAGGGCATTCAATACAGAAACAGGAGACAGGTCTTCTCTGCTCTGCTCTGCTGTATCTCACTCTGTACCTCCCATCCGTAAACTGCGTACAAACGTTCCAGGGGTTTTAAGGTCAAAGGGACCATTAGCTAAAACTCAGTGATATGTGTTTGACTAAGCATATCTTCCACACAATTAATTACATAATTTTATCCATCATCCCCTAAGATGTATGGATGAAAAATACTATATAAGAGCTATTGTAATTATAGACAAATTCCGCTCAATCAAAAAAGGAAGAATTAAGTGAACTAAAAGTCTTTGTTGACTTCATATCTCTTAACTCAGCTAGCATTTTATTTTAATTTAATTTCTCCAGAGTGAAATGTACTTTTTAATATAGAGGTATATCGGATATGGCTGATAGAATAATACAAATATTAAGAAACTGTATTCATAATAATTTGTATTAGTACGAATTGAATAGCACCTAGTAATTTTTCAGATTTTCTCATACTGTTTGATAAAGTTCTCTAGAAAATTTGAAGATTTTTTTTCAAACCTTCTCTACTCCAGCATTAGTAAACAATAAAATGTTTATTTTCATTTGAGTTTATTATTATAGCTTTAAAGGAAAAAATTGTCCATTTTCTTTTAGAAGGTACAGAGGTCAGTTTGATGTCCAATTTTATAAGCAAGTCTATGGACATAAGCCCATTTCCTAGCTATGCCTCTGAAGTTTTCTCCTGTGTGATTCATTTTCAAGTAGCAGATATTCCATATAGCCATAATCCTCATGAATTAGTTGCCGCTTATTTTCTATTATTTCCCTCCCTTGAATAACACTGATGGAATAGTCATGCTGTAATAGGTGCCTTAGAATCCCTATATTCTTTTCAGGACTCATTCATTTTATTATGTCTTTGGTTTGAAAACAGCTAAGGGCCAGATTTTTCCATCCTTAATTATGAATGTCATTGAAGTCATATATCCTAATAAAACAATGCTTAGTTGGGAACTAACAAGAGGAACAAAAAGCTCATTCAAACTCTTCTCAGCTTTTGCGATAATTTCAGAGTTTTTCTCTGAGACACCTGCATTCTATAGTAACTTCTTTCAATCTTTTTTTGCAGAAGCGGGCGAGGGGAGAAGGACAGATAAAAACAAAATATCAAACTTAAAGCTATGCATGTCTTATCTCTTCCTATTTCTTATACTTCAGCGATAATAAGCAAATTTAAACTTTGACATGATTTAGAGCATTGGTACCAGCTTGTAACGTTCTGTGAGGATGTCTTGGTACTCCATCATAGGCAATACATTTTCTCTGTGCTATATAAAATCACCAGTTTTATACCTAGCCAAGTCACAGCATGATTTAGCAAACTCAGATAGAATACAATAGCACCTAGAAATTAATCCTACTAAAAATAAATAAAGATTTGTATATTATATTACTATTATTGTGGTTTACAAAATAGAAAGAAACTAAAACCAAGCAAAGCTATTGAAATACATAAATAAAAGCCGATGGTCTTAAACCACTCCTCAGAGCTTCTTTAATTATCTGAAGTTGAGACTGATGAAAGAGAACCTGAGAAATTCCAAAAAGCAGCTCAAGCAGCAGACACTGGGGAACACTTTGTAAATGATTCAAACAATCACTTAGTCAGGTCCTGACTCCCAGCGCTGATCTCTCACTGCCTGTGCCTTCAGGGGCTGGATGGGGTGTGTAGGTTCACTGTTTACCACTCGGAGGGGGGAGGAAATGTCCTATATCACTCATCAAAAGCAAACAACTTCAAACAACCGAGCAGCACTGACAGACTCTTTGGCATTATCTATATACAGGGGCCAAGGCCTTTGTATAGTGCCATTGACTTCAGTGGAACTAAGCCAATTTACACTAACCGAGGATTTGGTCTGATATGGCTTTTATAAAGCTAGAAAAGAAAAAATGCAAAGTTTCCACCAGCCACCTCCAGATTATGTTCCCTGACCAGCATGGAAGAAAGGAGTATACATTTCTTTCAATGTCGTCTTTGTAACTGCATTGTCAAACAATCTGTAGGAGATGCTAATAATGTCATAATCCTTGCATTTTGGTAAAATCACCTCCTTCTAGTCACGATGAGAGAGACAACACTGGTAGAAAGAGCTAACAGTAAGCTGTCAGCTCCAGTCAAGTCTGAGAGTATTTAGTTTGCACCACACCTCAGTGCGCCAAGGGTGTGTGTTATTAAAACCTGATCGTGTGGTCTGCGCACCCACCTGTGAACATCTGGTGGGCCTTCCTGACCACAGCAGTGGCTTAGTTTAGGATCACATCTTCTGGGCCATTTTCTAACTCTTCTGTGTGGTGTTTTCAGTAAATAATCATTAGAGCCGGAGCTTACTCCTACTCCGTGCATCTGTGTCCGACTCCCCTGAAGGTGTCGGACCTCTCACTCACCAGACATCTCCACTCCTAGAATTAAACAAGCTTGTAACGCCAGCAGGTGCGGTCGCCCATTGCTGAGGCACTTGTCCTCCTAAGTCAACTGTTGGGAATGAGACATTTCACAGTGAAATGAAATGCTGCTTATCTCTTTAATCATACCGTTTTCATTTATGTTGTATCTGCTGCTTTGTTTTGGTTGTTGTAGCTCTATGCTGTAGAATTCGAAACTACCAGCAAGACAGTATCCTCAGACCTCAACACATAAATTAAAAATACATGGTAGAAGCAGATGAATCAATTTCTTTTGCACTACAGGCCGAGGTAATTGACAATTTATTTGCATACTTTTTTTTCAGAATTACTGAAGCTTTGCCCACTCCTCTTTTCAGAGCTTTCTTTGTCTCCTTTGAAATTCAGTGACTGCTCTCATATTGCCTCAACTCCTTGGGAAAAAATCTCACTTCCTATGCTGGAAGGATTCTCCTGTCTCTCTCAAAATACACCTTAAATCTTGCCTCTTCTTTTCCCCAGAGAAATAGGGGAAAAAAACATTTATAGTCTTTTGTTTCACAAAAAGGTAACTAGCTTTTAGGCGAGAACAGACTGCCATTTTCACGCAAAACCTAACTCCTCCGAAGAACTGCATTGCTCTTAGTTCCAGACCTTGCAATTGGAAGGAGTCGTGATGAGAATATTAGCGTTGGTTAAAACATTTCATTACTGCCCTATATATTTCTTGATAATGTGTAAGAATCTTTTGGTGCACTGCCCGTGTAAATACAGGGTAGCTGCAGTCCTGGAGATTAACACATACTGTGATGCCTCTTTGCTGCTTTGGAGTTTCTGTTATTACTGCTCCCCTCTTTATCCAGGTATACCTCTTTGTCTCATGTCTGTAGGAAACATAACACTTAACCTCATGAAAGGATCCTGTATTGCATCTCCTGTTTCGAGACGGAAGCCTATTGTGGCTCTCCAGTTTCAGGTCCCACAGCGAGTTTCCCCCAGGAAGGCTGACAACATTCTTCTCATCCGCAACCTTCAGAGCTCAGTACTTTCTGAATCTCACATTCATTTCCAATATGCCAACACTGCTGGGTTTTACTCCTTCTGTTTTCAGTAAAAATGCACATATAGCTTCAGCAAATATGCTAATAACAGTATATGGAACGCGTTATATTGCAAAATCACAGCAATCACAGATCAGAAAATAATTTTTATGTTCAATAGGAAAAAAAAGGAGAAGCAAAGCAGAAAGGAGAATACAGTAGAAGAAAGTAAGAGGAAGAGGAGGAGAAAATGCTTCAGTTATGAATGCAAGACAAAACCAATAGCTTCTGCAATTAAATTATTCTTCCATTAACTTCTCATCTATACAGTGTTTTCTCATATAATGTAGTTTCACTTAATGATGTGATCTCTTCTTCCAGGATTTTTTCTGATTTCTAGTATCTTAATATTTTCCCACTCAAAACGCTCACAGCTAGCCATGCTGGATATGGACAGGACATCAGTTGCACCTGTTTTACACTCAAAACAACCTCCCCCCTTTTTTTTTTCCAGAGCTCTCACTTCATTCTTCACATTCTTGCTGCAGGAATCTCCTACTCCCCCATCTGACAACCTGAGACTCTCCAAAGACTCCCTTCTGACTGCCCTTTTTGTAACACAGGCCTTGATCCAGCAAAGTAAAAATATATGCACAGTGTATCGTGAATAAGCCAAAATACATGAAGTTAAATACGTACATAGGTTTCCACTGAATCAGCCCCTACAGTACTGTGTCAATAATCAGGACGTTATTGCATAGATACTTGTATTATTCTCCAAAATTCAAATGCCAAAATTGCACAGATATAAAGGAGTGTTTTTCTGAAAATTTGCCCCTAATCTCAAGTATGCGTTTCAAGTTCAATTTATCAGATATCCATAAGAGAATGTGGTACTAATTATTGGTAGTGTCACTCTGCAGGTATTTTTCCTCCCATGAATCTTTAGCTCTCAATTTTGCCCTGGGGTGAGTAAAAGAGATGAGTTAAAATGTTAAAATTACTTTGTTTATCAGGATTACATAAAACTGGCAGATTGAAACAACTAACTGATTTTTACCTGTCCTGACATATTTTAACTATATAGTCTAATTACCTGCCCCATTCAATTAACTAAAGTCCATATTCTCCTGTTCAGACACACCTAATCATTAAATTGTTATTATGCTAGTGAAGAATGAGGAATTGTACTTAAAAACGATGTTAGCCCTACATATTTACTAATTCTTTATTAGCGTAGCTCCATTATTGAGATAGACGCAAAATAACACTAAGAGTTAAACTGCGCCTGTCAAACATAGCTTACAGGGCAGTGAAGATCTGTATCATTCCACTGGAAAGAGCAGGAATGCAAAGTAGCCCTTTCTACCCCTTGCTGCAAAAAGATTGCAGTTCCACCTGGCATTTCCATGAACTCCCAAGGCGGGAAGAACTCCTGAGCCCTTCTCTCCTCTGCTCGAGTGTAAAAAAGAGCCTAACTCCAAGCAACCACCTGAAGATTTGCCTCCCTAGGAAAGGTACTTTGCCTTCATTGCAACTGGTAGAAAGCAACAGTTTTCAGTCTGCTTTTGACTCTCAAGAAAATTATTAACTTGGTCAACTTTTAAAAGAAAATCAACTGTGTCTTTGTAGTGGGATAATAAATAGAAACATCCTCAGGCTAAAATAATAAACTGTTGTTAGACATTCCTTTTTAAAAAGTCTATTTTTTCATTATTTTCGTTTTCATATATGGTTTGCTCTGATAAAATTCAGTCCTCATCATCTGCAAAAAAGCAACAGCCGCCAAAGATTCAAGAGAAGCTTGTGACTGTACAGAGGAAGCTACATCTACAAATACTGAGTATTAATCTTAGATCTAATCCTATAGAATAGCCTATTAGTATCAAGCAGGATGTTTAAATACTTTCCAATTTCCCTCTTAACAGGATTATCTATCAAGATTACATTTTATCTCTTTCATTATTCACTCTGGTGATGAAACTGCTTTCCTCTCCTATCATAAATGACCTGCAAATATCCGGGCTGGTCAGTGGTGATCAACAGTATGTCATTTCATTGTGTGCAGATGGCAGCAACGTCTGGAAGCAGAAATTTCACTGCTAACTCTCCTGAGAGTAGCATATTAAAATGTTGCCTTTGTGGAGGGCTGATGTGGATGTGGTAGGCCACTTACCATTTAAATAAATGTTGACATACTTAAAGGTTTAAAATATATCAACATTTAATTTACAAATGACAGTGAGGAGTATGAGCGTCCTACAACACACCATGCCTGTGGAAAATAAAAAGCAGCAGTTGATGCCCCACTTGTAGAAACAATATGTTATTTCTGTGGCTGCTCCTTGTGAATTGCGCTGTTTTTCTAAACACCATAACCATAAAAATCTTCAGAATGTGCTTAATTTATTCAAAATATGGAAATACATCCCCACCCTGCTGTCACGGTATCATGGCGTTCAGAGGGAAGGCATCAAGCAAAGAACGAACTGAATGTTAGCATTTTCTAATAAAAAGTTTAAAAAAGGAAGAGGAAAATGAAGCTGACACTTTGAAGTGCAAAGATGACAAATGTGTACTTAAATACTAGTACTGCAAGAAAAAATGTGGGTACAAGTATTTGCAAAGACTAGTCTATAGCCCAGAAAAAAAACCTCCATGTTCTTTCACTTGATTTTCTTCATATAATGTAGAACTCAATAAACGGACAATCAGTATTTTCATCTTTAAAAAATAAAAGATAAACACGATACATTATCAATGACTAGATCCTGCTGGCTACCATCTATCTCAGTCTGCTCAGATATATGTGTGGATCAAACCCTTGCTATAGTTATTTACAGTCTTGTAAATAAGATCAAAATACGGCACTGAAGAGATATTCTGGAGTTCCCAATCCTCTGAACACCCTGACAATGGAAAGAACATCCCTGTTTGTGAGGAATGGCTCACAGCTCAAATGCATTCTTGTGGTAATTCCGATAGGACACTTCTAACACAGGAGATTGCAAGTCAGATTGATACCCTAAATTTTTCACAGGCGATTCAGTGTGTCTGTATCAAAGAGTGCACAATTAAATCGTAATGAATAATTAGCAGCACACCTTGAGAGCAGAGAATCCTCTTTTCTGGTGATACAGTATTTTTCCAACTCTTCTTGTCATAAGGAATCAAAACCCATTAGAGAAGCCAGACCAATAAACCCAAACCATTCATCACTACAGAAAGCTTCTGATTTGACTATCGAAATCTGAAGGGATTTAAGTTGTGACTGTACTGTGGCCTTACAACGATTTCTTGGGAATTGTGAAATACGATATAGTACTTTGCACAAAATCCCATCAAAGGGAGCAATTTCATCTCAATAATCCCAGTACATTTCTCTGCTTCCAGGTGCTTGGGCATTTTTCTGCTGAGCATCTATCTAAAATTTTTCTCTTAATCTCTTAAGATTGGGTCATTACGTGTTTCTCATTTGAGCCTTCCAAATTCTTCTCTGAATACTTGGAGGTCTTGACTTATATTCACTTCAGAATCCTGTTCAAACAGTTTCTTGCTTTCACTATTTACAGTTATTTGAAGACATGCCTGGAAAGCTCCCGTCTGTGCTTGCTTTTCGCATTTAACAATCACTCTGTAATGACATTACCATTTTCTGAAATGTAGATGGTGCTTTACACAATGTAACAGGACTTCCAGTGACCACAGATCCAAGAAACCACTTGAAAAACTAACAATTGGCAGTTTTCCTGTTTCAGTCAATCTTTTCCATTTTATGCAGTGTTTTGCAAACATAAACAACTAGATGATCATGCTACAGAAAGAACTTTAATTCTGCATGTGCTTATACTGATTAAGATCATAAGATTCATTTCAATATAGATTCAGAGTATGTTGCAGTTGTTCATTTTTAAAACAGTATTTTCACCACTATCTCTTTTCTTCATCTCATCCACGTTGCTCTGTAAAGCCAGTGCAAGGAATTTTGGGTGAAGCACTTAGTTTTATCAAATAAAGGATAAATCTACTGAAACCAGTTAATAGGTATCATGAAGCTCTTATAATCTCTCGTCTTCCATGTATACAATTCCCTTCACCTTTCTCCCGTGTCTTTGTTGCTGAGCACATCTCCTACAAATTAATCTCATTCAGTCCTGTCTGGCATTTGCTCCTCTTCATTGACAAGTTCTTTTCCTTCACGCGTACTTACCAGAGTGTTACACAGCCCACCATTGTCATCAAGTTCATAGCACATCCAGAATTCACTGATATTTATTTTCACCCTAAAAGACTCAGGTCAGGATGTCTTGCTGCTGAGGCAATACTGAAGGAAGGTCACATAAATAGAAATATATAAAAGAGGAGTTGAAATTACAGTCTTTCAGTGTTTTCATTACATAAATGATGCTGCCAAAATGTTTTGCTTGCATGCACAGCTGAAAACCTGTGGCTGAGCTATTTTCAGGAGTAATATTCATATTTAGTGGCCCTATTCTGGCATATGTGAATTCTTAACTTATGTGGTTTTATTGTAGTGATCATCCAGTAACTTGGCAATGTATTTGTTTCATAGCAATTTTACTCTCTTGACAAATTCAGGGTTTGTTTTCATTTCTTGGTACGACAGGGAAGTCATGTAATGCCTGATTCTTTTTCTGTCCTATTGGAATCCTTGTTGATTTAAGATACTCTATGTAATGTGTCCTGGTTTGTTAAAGTTATCCATGCTTAATGCTTATTTTTTACATTCTGTACAAGGCAACTAAGCAAGTTCTGTGTCTGTTGGGTCACCTGGAATAATACTGTACACTTCAACTAACTTCGTGTCCCAGCCTTTCCAACCAAAAAAGTGGGATTTCTCCCTTGAGGTCAAGTCAAACTGTGTGTCTTTGTGCTACTGTATGAAACGACTCTTTTAATCTTGGGCAATTGTAACCATCTTATCTCTGCTTCTTGTCTGTGGCTGTGTGTCTATCTGGAAACTCAGGCCATAACTTTATGTATTCCTTAAGACACAATAAGCTAGCAATGCTGCCAAACAAGCAGTCTTACCTCCTCCTTGTTCTCACCTCCACAACATTTTCCTTGTGACACAAGTGCTTTCTGAGACAAAGTGAAGAACCTGGCAAAACTAACCCAGGCAAAAAAAATGTTAGTTTCAACCTGTAAGTTTCCTGATGTGGTTCGCTGAGCGCACAAACACTTGTGCTAGCACAGACAAGGGGCTGATACTAGAACAGCAGCGAATTAGGAGAGCAGGACAACTTCTTTGTTTTAGCAACGCTAGCTAATGCCAACTTCATGCACCTACCATAGTTTCAGTTCATGTATTTATGAAGTCACAAACCACTCTCCAGTCAAACTTTGTAAATCTATCAAGAAACCCAACCAAGGCTCCACTGCTGCAAGCTCATCAGACTTTTGTCCTATTGCTCAATGTCAACGATTCTGTAATTTTTCGAAATTTGTGAAATATGTTTTTATGTCTATATGTTTGTTCCTTATCAAAAGCATGACACAACAACCCTCTTGCCTGACCCGACTGACTTGGGTTATGTTTCTCCATCTCCTAATGAAAAAAATCTCTTTGTCCTTGTAGTCTATCTTCTTGCTTTCATGTTTTAATTAGATATACATCTCTTTTTTATGGCTCACAATTTTATTTGACACACAGAATTTTCACTACCCTTGCGAGTATTTGCTATTTCCAAATTCATGTCTGTTTTTCCTAAATATTATACCTTTACATTAACACCTAAGCCTCAGAGGAAACTTCACCCAGAATAGCTTGCTGGATTTCATCTACTTGCACATTTCAGAAAGGCAGTTTTCAATTCACTGTATATATGTATAGTGAATATATATATTCACTTTATATATATATTTTCATTTTGAAAAATAATTTTCTTTCAGGAAAATTAAGTGACTTAAAAGGTTAAGTAATTTAAAAGGTTAAGTAACTTAATTATTGACACAAATATTTCAGTGAGATGTAATAAGAGTTTTTTATTCTCTTTCTTGCTGCTGGCAACTCTACTTGACTACAAACCTTGCGATATTTGCTGTTTTTCTTAAAGCACTATGCCTTAAAGTCCTGTATGGACACAAGTATTTGAACTTGTGCTTAAGAAACTATCACTAGTAGTTATGGAGAAAAGTTTTCAATGTGGTCCCTAAATTTCTAATAGCTAAATAAACAACTTTAAATGTATTTAATGAAAGTTCATCATATTTAAGCTAATCTCAAGATACTTCAGTGATGCTTGTTGAGATACTTCAGACATGTAAATGGCTCAGAATTGTAAGAGGTCATGGCAGAAGAGGTCAGTATTGACTCATCCTTGTTCATAACACACAGCTGGGAATCATAAACAACCACCATCTTCGGAGTACATGAAGGCTTGTCTATGCTGCAGCACATCATGTATGAGGGTACCTTACCCATGTCCGCCTTTGATAATCCATATCGTTGATTCCTACAGCCAGTATATTCATCTCTACACTGATACTTCAGCTGCATGTGTGTGGCACTAAGATTTCTGTGAGCAAACATGAGGATCTTTGTGCTTCACCAGCTAGAGTCACTCCAGATTTTGTTTTCAATCTGCTGTTAGAAAACTTGTTTCTTCTTCTTGTCTTTCTTAGTGGAAGTGGTTTTAGTTCATCTATATCTGTGTCCAAAAAGCACAAGCTTGTAGCCTCCTGTGTGAGACCTCTTGTGTGAGATGCCACACTGGCTGCTCCTTGCTGCACCTTTCTAGCTTAGCTGTGAACGCTGAACAGATTGAGACCTCCTGCTACTTCTAACACTCTCCTGAAAAGTAGATTTGACAGTTGAGACCACAGTATTGATACCAATCACATTGGCTGAGGCAGATTACATGTCAGTAGTTCCTTAGCTACGGTGGACTTAAGAGTGGTGTCCTCTAATCTCCTTGGACTGTCCTTACTGGGCTACAGTTACTTGCTGCTTGAGATAGTTGCCAGGATCCTCCCTCTTGAACAGAATTGCATTTGGGATGCTGTAAGGGGAATATAAGAAAATGCATTAAACCTTGGCTCCTGGCAGACCAGAGACTTCCCCTGAACTGGCCAGTCTCTCTTGGGCTTCTTCTGATGGTGAAGAAGATGGTGATGTGGACACTGGTGGTTTGGCAAAAGAGGTCCTTCTCCCACATCCTTCATTGCTTGGTATCAGTTACCTATGACACACTAACACAAAAGCAAAGGGCTTTGGATTGTCAGAATGTCAGTGCTCAACTTGCTGAATATCTCATGCAGCCTGTCATAGAATTGGCAGGTATGCCAGGCTTGTCTTCTTTGTAAACCTCATGCAGCCTTGAGTTCCTCAAACTCACTATTTGTCAGTTTATGTGAAGATGTCCAGCGTCACCATAGTATTTTCACATTAATGTCTGGGAGCCTTCCTAGCCATTAAGGCCTCTATCTAAGCACAGTCCAGACAAATGTTAACCAACACTCAGGTCTCATGGACTGTATTACTTTGTGCCAGCACTATAGCTCCCCACAGACACGTGCTGAAAATGACTGCTCCATGGACTGCCAAGCACGGCTTTTTGAAGAGTCCTCTGCAGGATGTGGCCTACAGCTGTGGAGAAGTGGCAAGAACATGAGAACTTGGACTTCTGGCAGCCCACACAGCCTGCAGAGATACACTTGGAGGACTGTAATAGGAAAGAAGACTGTACCTAGGACGTCAGTAAGAAACTCTCATAATTATTACAGACACCACCCTGAGTGACATGCTCAAGGCTTTGTAGGAAATTACTAGCAGATAGAAGAGCAGTCTTCCAAACCAGGACCAGTTCTTTTCTTAGATGTCCATTCTTCCTTTCTTGTGTGTTTTATCTAACTGGCAGAATGCCTGCCAACCACTATGGTGAGCAGGCAAATTACTGGGGTACCTCTTTCCGCTGCACTGCCAGCTCCCTCAGTGATGGTATAAGTGTCAACAGATGTCTCATTGGCTAAAACGTCGTAGATTGTCTGCACTACCATGTAACTGAATCAGAGGTTATCAACGTCTAGGAACATTAGTCTAAAAGCTAAGTACAGAAATTTTTAATATGATTTCTGTAGGAGCATGATAAAACTAATTTTTGAGTAATATCTTGCCTAAAATTAAGCATAGTGCCCTACCGAAAAAGGTGAAGGTGGCAGGGAAAGAAAGGAAATGTCTGGTATATGGTAGATGGAGAATGATGAAAACGTATAAATGCCATGATAAGTGACAAAGAATAAGATTAACTAACAGATATCTTAATTCATCTTTATTATCTGGGAATTAATTCTAAATACAGGAAAATGAGTCATTCATGGGAAAATACCTATCCATGTAAACCAGCTGAGAATGTCAAGAAAAAATGCTTTCTGTGTTCTTTCAGTAAATGGTGTTTGCTAAGAGAATGATAATAAAGTCTGTATCTTGTGAGCATTTTTATAATCTTTCCAATAACTTACAGAATACTATTTAAATGTAGATTGCCTTTTTACAGTGTGACTTCTGAACAAAGCAAATTTATTGGCCTTTTGATACCACAGAAGTTCACTACAGGGACAATCCTATCAAAGCACGTTGTCATTATTTTTTGAGCTTCTTCTCCCCCAACATAAATGTCATTCTTTAAAAGAAATAGCGATATAATATAAAGTATATTTTAATCATGCCATCTAATTAGAAAGAAGAGTAAATCACTTAAAAACCACATGCAAAGTGTCTTCACAACTGTATAACAAAAAGAATAATTAGCAGTAAAAAGGGATAGTGCCATTTTGACAGACTAATGGAGTACATGGGACTCGAGGAATGCTTCTCCCATTGGAATGCATGACAAAGGCAGAATATTGCTAAGCTGTTAGAGGAAATTCAGATAATTTGGTTAGTTATTTAAATTTATCAAATAACAACTTTGAAACTGCCTTTGTCCCAAATTCAGATGCATTCTTCGAAACGTATTTCTTTTGTACTTATACAAGTCTTACAGATGCATTAAGCGCAGACCCCTGTACAATTTTACTGATTTACACCAATAAATACCTAAGAAGTATAAAGCTCCACCACTGAAAATGGCTGGGTGCACCTTGGGGAAACTCTGACAGAAAAATGATAGCTTTACTGAGACCACAACCACAGTCCAGGCATTAAGGAAACAGTGATAGGCATTTTAAAATTATAATTTCAAATTCAGTATTAATATCTATTCTTCCATACTAAGCTCCACTTTCAGATGAGATAGGTTGGTCATCATCATTTTTACTATTGAAAACCATCCTAAAACTTCATTACTTTAATACTTAGAAATCTTCTTCGCATTTTCTCCTGTTTCAGTTCATTTTCCTTGAGTACAAGTGACCAGTCTTGCTTACAGTGATCTAAACCAGGCCTTAGAAGTGCCTTGTATTTGTATACTAATTATTCTCTATTGCCATAGGGAATGCTTCATCTGATACATATTAGGCTAGCTTTTGTCTTTTTCATGGCTGTAACACATAGTCATCTTCTAACTAACCATTACAACCCTCCTCTTTATCATCTCAAACTGGTGAATTTTAAAGTTTGCCAATCATTCTTGCCATCAAACTCTGTCAGCCAGTTCTATCAGCACTGACTTTTTGTGCCACTATCCCACATGAAAATATTAAATCAGAACAAATCAAGAAAACAAGAAAAGCACGATCACTGATAATTTAAGAACTTTACCACTTTAGCTGTCTATTTGCCCTAAACAACATTCTTTAGCCCCAAAATATTATGGTGATGTTGCAGTCATTTTATTGCTAACCTTATAGGTATCTCAAAATCACTGTTCGTGTCCTCTCATTTCTGCAAAAAGCAATGTCCTGCATATCATGTCATGCTTTTTTTGAAAGTTTCAGATGAACTGATTGGGGATTTGAAAAAAAAATCTAAAAAATGAAAGGTTTTTCATTTCTCCTAAAGCCTTACTTGAGTGAGTCATCTGCACTTATTATAGACATTTCTTTTTATTCGTCTACCTTCTCTAGAAAAAAAGTGCCTCTGTCAAGGTAATTCTGGAAATATTTGCCATATTCTTTTTAATGCCTCAAAAACCTGTAAGATCTGTATAGAATTTGCAGCATTTGCTGCCTCATCTTGAAGGACAAGAAATCTGCAAGGATCACCAACAGACTTTATAAAAAGAGAAGTGAAGCTGAACAAATTCCTGAAGTCTGAAATATGGGAAAGCAGTAAACAACAAACTGTGTATTTAGATAACAGAGCCGAATCAGACTGACTGAATGCACTTAAGAACACCACGAAAGAAAATGTAAGAAAGAAATGTTAGTCAAGTTTTAAAATGCTGAAAGAGAAAAGATTGCTAAGAAATGCAAAGCTCTTTCAGGATGCAGGAAAGTGGACCAGCGTTTTTCCTCACAACTGTATCACCTATACATCCATTTTGTAATAGTTACAGCCTACTATAGATTTTTTTTCCTCAAGTAGATGTTACATACCAGGTATTTTCTTTCTGGAAACTTCTTCAGAAGAATTAAGGAAGTTCTGTAACGAAGCTGACAGGGAACTAGTTTAGAAGTTAGTAGCTAAAGATACTATGAACAATTTCAGCTTAGACCCTGTACTCAGAGGCTCCCACGGATTTATTGCACAGGCCCTGTGCTTTTTAAATGGGTAGTCCAGGATGTCTCACATCATCCCAAATACCACTCTGTTCTTTTGGACAAAACTTCCCTTGATCTTTGCAATTTAACATTTCCTATAAATATCATTATACATTCTTTCCTAAGGCTAATGTTTACCCCCCTAGCTTGAGAATGTTTCTAAAGAACTTTAGTTTTTTCTCTTAAAACACCCAAAATATCAAGAATTCTATTTTCAGTCACAAGAAAAGACACTGTGAGATGCTGCTACAAAAGATTCATTCTTCTTTGGGTGTGTCAGTCATTTTCTTAGAAACTGGCTTAAAGATATCATCCAAGACATTTTTCAGATGTAAACAGAGATCTGGGAAAATCCCAATATTAGCTCTCATGAGACTGAATGCCTGTGTACAGCTACACAGGATGCTCTGTGTGTCTATGCACATATAGTTTGGATGGCAATTAATAGCAGTTCATGAGAGATCTGTATCTTGAAACTTCAAACTAAATGGTGAAGGTCTAGGCTCTAGGAGCCCGATAAGCACTGTAACCGTATTTCATCATACCACAGTACCTCTATCACATTTCCAGTGCAAACTACAAGCTCTGATCCACTACTCTGAAAACACAACTATACACACTGGCTTTACAAAGCTGCATCCTGACTGCTGGCTATCTGACTGGGGTAGCTGTGTATCCGTTCTCCATCCTGCTCAGCTGGGACACCATCACAAATCACACGCCAATAAATGACACATGCAAAAACTGTCTGCAGTGGTAGCTGCAGGAGAGGGAAAAACAGTTCAGAGAAAAGAAAAAGGTAATATAGCACCATGTTAGAACTGGGGATGACAAGAGTGAGAGACAGAAAACAAAAATGACAGTTTCAAACTGCTCCACATACAGAGAGGCTTCTTCAGCAGAGGTTTGTGGTCCCCTCAGACATTTTGCCTCTTTTGCAGGAAACAAGTTCACTGGAAACTTTACAGTAGTTATGAAATGAAAGGCCTGTATTGATTTCTGTGCCACAACTACTGCTCTAAAGGACTATATTTAGCAAATAGTAAATACACGTGACAAATCTTTAAAAGGTGGGAAATAAGAGTTACATACAGACTTTTCCTTTGCATTTTATTTCCTCCAGTGAAAGGATGATTTATAGAAATTTCTTCAAAACTGTTCACTGTAATAGCTATAAGCCACTCCAACACATGCAGTAGTCAGATATTTGATATAAGTCTCAGGTAGGTAAAGGCAAAATGCAATCTTATTCCAATGACTTGCATAGTTTATTGGTATAATCCTCGTAATTAACTCCTACTTATCACACATGGACCTCAAACCCAAATGCAAACTGACATTCCCTTCAGCTAAGTATGTGGTGTAAACCACTGACATCATTCCATATAAACATCACAATTTAGGATACACACTCCAGTTAGCCTAACGTGATTAAGATAAGTATCGTTAACCCTTCAAGACTCCTGCGCTTAAGCAGTCTGCCTCTCTTCAGTGTGTCAAATGGCACAACTCCTAAATGTAATTTATCATGTAGCTGAAAAGATGCCACAGAAACAAACAGAAAAATCTAAGCAAGCAAAATGCAAAAGTTTGTTATCACAAAAGTTCATTGTCATTCCAACTGCGGACCATCAAAATTATGCAGTGAAGATCAAGGTGGATTTTCTTCAGAATCAAGGGAGGTGGAGATCAGCATAATTTGCTTCACACACATAATTTCTGGAACCCATTCCTCACTGTTGGCACAGGTTTTCTGCTGTTCATGAAATGTGCAAGATTTGCCCCTTTGCGAATGAAGACGAAAGAGACATTGCTGAGTGGATGTCTGAGGAGGAGGGGAATGGAGAACAGCAGTTCTGCACCCGCAGAGGAGCTCTTACGAGAAACAGTCTGCCACTGTCTGAATTAGTAGGATTTTGTGTAGGACTGTAAGTGGTAATGGCTATGTGTAATGAAGGGAAGAATACTGAATGGGTGTTGTTCTGTGACCAGAATAAATCAAACAAAAGGAAACAAATAAATCATATGCGCTCGCAAACATGCTTGCATAAATAAGATGTTTAGGGTAGTGGTAACAGAAAAGTGTATCTGACTCATTTTGGGCCTCCTTTTTGCTTGCCTGAATATCTGTCTATAAGATTGGTGTTGTTAACATACCCAGAAGTGCCCTGTCTTTCCACTGCTTCAGCGTAAAACATGTAATTTGTCACATTTTATGTTGTTTCTGCTTCTACGTGGTGAATCAACTTAATTATTTAATATAAAAACTAGTAATGTAAATGTATCATTCATTAGCAACCAATTATAAGCTATGTTCTCATTCTCTCATACAGCTTGACTACCAATTGGTAAAACTACTCAGATTAAATCAAATGGTGTCTTTCCTCCACAACAAAAAGTGTAAGAGAAAAGCATTTCAGCCAATCCCCCCCAAAACACTGTGTTCCTCCAAAAATCACCATGATACTTTATCATCTCAATTCTGTTCCAAAACATTAACTGATACTGAGAAGCTGCAGTATTTTTTTCATACCTAAGGCTGATACTAGTTCCTCTTTTGCCACTTTGGTTTAGTACTATTGTAGCCTTCCCTGGTATTTTTTTCCTGCCTGGAAATTACAAGATGTATACTAAATATAAAATAGGTTCTTCCTTTGAACTTTGAAAGAGAGTCATCATATTTCTTTTAATGCAGAGCATCAGAAAATCATATGATCAAAATACTTTCCTTTTGTTTCACATTTCTTTGACTCTAGATCAAAGATAGCTTTCTACTCATCCATCATACTTCCCATAGTTTCATTTCCTTGCAAACATATGTGCTGTCTACGTATAAAAAAAGCTATGAACAAATTTTGCTGTTCACAGATTACTGGCTCAGTCCTCCTTCTCTTGGTATCAGCAACTATTTTGCCATTCATTTGAAAATATACATAAATATGCTCTGTATAATTACATAGATGTGGCGCCTTCTCTCTAAGTATCTTCAGTAATTTCCACTCAAGGCAGATTACGTGACTTTCTCAGCTCCATCAGGAGCTTCAACACTGAACTCTGCCTAATCTTGCCTGATTAGAAAGCTTATGCTCTGTTCTGGTGATAGGATTTATCGTGTACAAGATTTCAACATGTGAGTGTCTCATGATATTTTCTTTCTTTAAATCCTCAAGGTGAAGATCTTTTTACTGCCTGCATCCTTTAATACAAAAACACACACTTATAAATGGCCTCCTACATTTTCATGCAGCTGATAAATAGGATGATTTTATTCTTGATAATGATCTTCACTGATCTACAAGCTCAGCAACAGAATCTTCAAAAATACTAGTCTTTCTTTGCTAATTTGTATGAGGATATTTTGACAATTGTAAATATAAACAGAAAGGTAATCCATTCCTCAACAATATTTTCAAGAACTAAGGTATTTAGCAGATGTGATATTAATTTTGTCGGTAAAGATTTCTGAACAATGTAGTTTTCTTAGATTACAGAATAAGGATAGTGAACATAATGCAGCATATAGTAAGATTTATATTAGAACTATATCCAATTATGTCTTTCTATACTACTACTACTACAGAGAACTTCTGAGAAAAATATTCTACCACATTTGAACAGCTGTCATTCAAAATATGTGAAGATCTGTAATAGTTTTTTTTGAATAAATGTCAGTGGAGTTAAGCACAAAGCCATATCCATAATCAACAAGTACACTGTTATTCTAAATGTCTTCTCAGGGCCCTAATTGACACCACTGATGTTAGTGAAGTTTTAGTCATTCTGGTTAACACGAGCAGGATCAGAGCTTATCAAGCTGTCATAAAATTATTACTAAAGGACAACAGTCTGCGGTGATATTTACCTGAGGTTCATAAACATGTCATCAGTGGGAGTCTGGGGTAAGCAGGGAGTACACCTAAACTTCTGCATTGAAAATGGACTCATTAATTTCAGTGGGGCAAAACCAGATCTATATAAAGGGAAACATAATCATTCAACATCGCTTTTTTTTTTTCCAGGATCCATTTTTGGTTTTCCCAGCCTCTAACTGGAAGTGTCTCTCACATTATTCTTAATTACCTCAGTCTCCTTAATTACCCTGCTGTAACTGCTATATGAACCTTGCAATGGGGACAAAATTGTTTTGTTATATTTGTGCAGGGCATTTAGTACAGCATGGGAGGGTAGGCAAGAAGGGGACTGACCTGCTGCAAAACCAGTACGTAATGACTGCAAAAGAAACTTCAAACTGTTATGCAGAGGTGAAGTGTTGTAGGTGATGTTACTTCATTCTCACTTGTGGGTCCTATCCCAGATAAGAGTGAATAACAGAAGGAAGAGATTCTGCTTTTAGCTTATATTTGAAAAATCATACTTTCTTGAATAAGATGTTAATGGCTTTGAAAATAAAATAGCCTTTTTTTCTTTTTAGAAGGTGGAACTGAAGAATCAGTGTCTGACAGCAGAAACAAATTAATCCTTCCAAACGATTGCTGGGAGCCTGTGCCTCAGACAGTTGGGCGTCAAGATTATTCTTCTAACAATTGGCAGGCAACCTTTTTATTAACAAAAAAGTTCTTCCAAAATTCCTTTGCATTAATCCTGGTATAAATCATACTAAAATAACTACAGTAAAATTACATTATTGATAAAGGCAAACACTCAAAACACTGGAAATGTCAGAGCTGCCTTAGCCAAGGCATTTGCATCAGACATTATCAGGCTTGGCGGTGGATAGAAAAATAGAAAAGACTTAAATTTTCGAACAAATAATTGAATGTAATCTTCCTATGAGTCCAAATATTGAATTTAATTTTGTAATTCCATATATTCTGCAGCCACGCCCTACCATTTTATAATATTCTGCATAATCATAATATTATGAAACAATATTGAGAGGCAAAAGACAAACGGAAGACTCTAAAGTGAGATCCTAAGATTTCGTTTCCCGGGGGATAAAGTAACGTCACTAGTGACATCTGCCTTCTCACAGGTGCAAGAATCACTGAGAAGAAGATAAGACCAGAGTAGCTGATGGAATAAAAATAAGAAGAGAGGGATACAAAAAGTGGGGAGGGGAGAGGTGCAGGGGTGATTGCTAAGTACCTCTGGAAAGATCAGTGCCCCACAAAAATACAAGAGGGTGGAATAAACTAATACAGTCAGTCTCCCTGAGCTTGTAAGTAGTTTGTTCCCCCAAATATAGGGGGGATTTTTTAAGGACTGTTATAAAGGAAGAACTGCAAGGTTCACAATAGGAAGTAATTATGGAATTAATAAGTACTGCAGCTGAAACGGGGTCAATGTGAACAGATTTTAGTTGTAATCCAGAGGATAAATAAATGGACACAGTGAGGATGAGGAAGCTGGAACATCTGAGAGACTTGATGTTTCAAAAGTACCATTAATACATGATCTTGGAGGAATGGGAGTTGTGATAAAAGACATCAGAACCTTAATTTCTGAAGCATTCATTAGCAAAAAAAGGCATAATATAGCAACCAGCAAAAGCAATAGGGATCAAAGATAAGAAGTTGTATATAACTGGAATGGTTATATATGAAGAGCATATATTTAGGGTTCTATTATGAAATATGGACATATCAAGTGACTTGCCCATCATTGCCAGCAAAGTTTTTTTTATAATTTAGTGGGAATGAAACAGAAGTCTTTTGACTATCATTCTTGTACTTTTATCACAATATTACATGATAAGCTAGATGAGGTCAGGTTGGCCAGCCTTTGAACTAGAGAACTCCCCAGAATGTATCAGCTGCAAAAAATGTTTGTATTTTCTTCGGCGTGCCTGTTCCATCTGCACTTAAAGCAAACTTTATCATTAAGAACAGAGTGACACCTCCTTTTCATGTTTTCATCAAATTGTACCTTGAGTAATTAAGTTATTTCTACCAAAATTCTTCCTGCAATTTGTGATGCATGCTATAATTGTCTTTATTCTTGTATTAAAGATACCTAAGGAGCATTGCTTCATTTGATTACATTGTCACATTTCATCCCAAAGGTGACCACGTTCATTGCTATTGAACTGATTCTTGTATATTAGTAACAAGAAAAGTACTTTCTGGTTTAGAGGTGTTAAATAAAAGTAAGAAAGATACTACTATAAATGTACCTCTCAACTGCCACAGACTGACAGATTTAATTACTGGGAAGAGAATCACAGAGCAAATTGTTATTATAATAATGCACAGAATGCTCCTGCAATTAAGGACTGGCCTTCTGTTTTAAAGCCCACTATGCAGTCTGTAATATTCCAACAGTCTAAAATAGCCTGGGGCTTTATGAATAATATGTTATTAGTACAGATGGAATATTTCTTTTTTTTTCTTTTCTAAGAACAGTGTATAGATTTCTGCTTCTCCCTACTGAGTTGGAAATAATCTCCTATTTTGAATTTACATCTAAGAAGTAACATTTTCAAGCAGTTAGTTAATAGATGGAGCCATTTCACTATATTAAAAAAATGATAGTATTTGTACATTTGGAAAATTACTATTGAGCATGCCGCATAATTACTTTTCATAACCTCATTTCTTATGACATTGATTCCATCATTTATCTACAAGAGATTTTGTTTCCCAGCCCATAATTGCAACAATGTTGGTGCAAGTGTACTGGGATGATACTACAATAATAGAAGAAAAAAACGCTATCTTTATTTCCATAGTACCTTTCATGTCAAAATCAGCTCAAAGCACTGTAAAAGATACCCAGTCATCAAACACAGAAATCTGTTTCGTATATTAAAATGCAGTATTTAAAATGGCTGCCCTTTGGCTTTAGATGTATTGGTGGATTATTTTAAATACAGAGGGGCTGCAAGTGATGAAGTTTTATGGTGAAAATTCACTGATCTTGCATGAACACATGTTTATATGTCAGCAGAACACAGAGAATTTGGGAACTCAAATCATTTCCTCCTCTCAGTTCACAGCCTTGCAGCCTCGTCTTTTCCCGTGACTGCTAGTCACACCTTTTTTCTTAGAGTAGCCAAAAGAATTATTGCAAAGATGAACGGGAAAACATTGGAACAATACTTTTAAATAAAGCATAACATCAGTTAAGCATTAGTAAATGAATTTTAACAGCATTAGAAAAAATGATTAAATAGCACATCTTCTGATTCAGGCATTTTCTAAAGTACAGTTTTCCTTTTTCCCCTCCTTATATGAGACCATGATTTTTCATAAAGTACCATGACAATTGTTTATATCCAATAGTCATAATGGAGAAAAAAGCATGTAGAAAAGTTTGCATTCCTTCGAAGAAACATGAAAAAGCTTTTAGGAAGGTCAAATTAATATTAATAGTATTAGTCCACACTCATAAGTGTTATCCTGTTGGTGTGACAGACCTTGTAATTTATGAGATGAACTGATGACACATAATAGTAAAAAAAATGCAGATATTGCCAAATATCCTAACAGATGACGGTGTCCAGCACCTCACAGGATGAGGCAAGTGCTGTCTATGTTACCGAGTAGCACAAGGTAATAGGAGTCAAATTGTGCAGTGAAACGGTTGATGCTGAAGACTGATGTCCCTTCTGTCTGTGCTGCAGGCCTTCGTCCCACAAACTGAAAGCCACTAGCGGTTAGTGTGCATTAGGTGCGCGGGCACACACCTCCTGGTTTAGTTTCATCTAAAAGAAAATTGGTTTGTGTGATCTGAGGCTGTTCTGCAATGCAGACCAAAGCTCAGCGAGATAGTTGCTTCAAAACTAAAAGACTAGGGAATACGCACCTTTAATTAATTAGATGATGCTCATCTGCTAAGTGAATATTGGAATAATACCATGGCCTAGTGACAGTATTGTACAAAGCACTTTTTACAAGAAATACCAGCTTAAATGAAAGAGATTGTGGATCTTGAGAAAATCAGGTAATGATAAAGGGAAATTAAAACTGATTAAGTGTATCTAGGTTTATTTTTAAATGTTATCTAGGTTCACTTTTAAATGGTTGCCACTTTTCTATGGAAAAACTAATTCTTTTCATATGCAAATTTGGATAGTTTGGATAGAATTTAACTAAGTGCTAAAGCGCCCAAACTTGCTACCTTTATCCTGAAAAAACATAAAAGAAACCCCAAAAGGAATGCAATTAGGTAACTTTTCAGACCAGATATTCGCATCATGTAAAGCACGGTAGTTCTATTTAAACCAACAAGGTTTTTGTTTATTATTATTATTAGCTGGGTTATCTACCACCCAATGGCCTTGATCATGGTCCTAAAGGGACAGGGGATGTCCTGATAATGAGCAAAAATAAAGATGATAGGTCCTGTTTCAAAGGGATTACTATTTCACCTTCAAATACAAAGAAAAAATAGGTAAGTTGGGTGCACGGAAAGGGACAACAAAGTAATAGTTAAACAAGAAATAGTTATGCAGAATGATATAGTTATGCTAAAATTGAGCATAGTGTAGTCATGTGGCAAAATATTGTAAGCATCATGTGGCAAAATATTATAAGCATCGACCAAAAAGATTTGGAAAAAGAGAGTGAAGCAAATGATTTCAATGTTTTTGTCACAAAAGTTTTCCCAATCACAGGCACAGAAGAAGAGAGTGCACAAAGCATGCTGCCTGAAGGAGACGGTAATTGCTGGGCAGCAGAGACTACGAATGTTGCTGGGGCGAAGACTAGAATCAGCTTTCCCATACATTTGTAGCCCACTAGTGCAGGACAGGTACCAGTAATAAAAACTCTGTTCTGTAGAAATAAAGGAGGATAGACAGTGGCTCTTTTTACAGTAATAAGTAAAAAGTAAGAGAATGTGATATGAGAATGTCATCTAATATTTTCTTTGGAAAATGCAATGGAACTGAGTTGCCATGTAATCCTCTAGAAAATGTTTTTTCCTCTATTTCCTCTAGATGCATCTTGCATCATCATGAAAAGTAAAATACAAAATAAGTTAAGTTTAGTTACTCAGTCATTTGTTTCAATTATCACTGTAAGAACAAAAAATATGTACCAAATATCCAAAGAAATAAATTTAGACTAGTCTGGATTTCCTTTTATTTTAACCCTTCATTGGAAAAGGTTAAAGAGCAGAAATAAAAATCATGTATTTGGAAAAAGTGATTTTCAGCTCTGGAGATAACCCCAAAACTCATCGTCTTTTCCGATATCAAAAACATATGAAGCGTGTTTTACGCTACATAAGAACAAAGATGTAATAGCTTCATGGAATAATAACTGCTCATGAAAGTCATGCTAACTTCTTTATAGCCCAGCTCTATTCACTTTTAAGTCCATCGGAAATTCTTACTGACAGTATTGGATTTTAGGTCAAGCCCTTTATCATCTCTGAATGATTCATCAAGCAAATGCATCAAGTACACAAAGCAAAACTATACCACAACCATAATACATATCATAACTAAAACACAGAAGATACCGAAATGTGTTATTTGCAATAGAACACATACAATAAAAAGAAAGCAGACAAACTACAGGGATCTACTTCCAAGGCTTACACAAGAAAGTTATCATCATCACCACTGGATTTAACAAGTACAACCCTCTGATTACCTTGCGCAATTCCAGCCCAGCCCAGCTTATATCCCTTAAACCAGCACAGCTACAACACCACTCTTACAACATCTGAAATGTACCTCATGAATAATAAATATAATAATATGGCAGAAATTATCAAAGGCAAATCAATTAATCAGAGACAAACTTCAATAGCAAACCTCTTACTGTTTTCAGCTGGAGAAGGACTTGTATCATCTATGAATTGCTGTAGTCCGTGGAAGAAAGAATCAAAACGTTAAGAGGGAATAAAATTTATTAGTTGCTAATATGCACAGTGTTAATGGCCAAAGAGCTTCTTGACTGCAGGTCTATACTTTAAACTTAATTTAATATAGTTTGGTATTTTAAATGTAGTACCACAGCCAGTGATTAAGACCAGCCTCAAGACAGCCACCGCAATGGCCAGGGATCAGACTTACACATGATGCTCTGCAGCTGGTGCTTAATGCAGATTCATCAGAAATAAATGATTTCAAGATAGGAATAATCTAAAGGGTTTTAAATCAAAAGATTAGACCAAATCAGTACTATCTGAGAAAGAATTCTGGCTTTATCTTCCTTATATTACTTTGGATCTATACAGATTGCTCTGAGGAAATATATTCATATAGGCACAAATCCCATTAGCTCTGGGATACAATGAATTATTACAAATCATGTTAGTCATCAATGTCTCATTAGAAAGATGGAATTTGATTATTTTCTTTCTTGCAAACTTATGTTCCATCTGGATGCAGGTCTTCCACTTTTAAAATCACAATGCAAATCTTTGCCTGCATTAATAAAGGACAGTCATTCAGATGAAAACAAAGTATTTACCTTGCCACTACTCTGCACCTTCTTCTCACTGCTGACTTTACTCTGTAAAGTAGATATAAAATTTAAGAAACATAAAGAATTGAAAGGAAACTCATTTAATGCATTCTCTTGCCCAAAGCAAAATCTAAACTATTCACAGCACCTGTCCTTAAACCTTCAGTGACAGAGATTCTACAGTCTGCCTGGGCCATCTATTCCAGTATTTAGTTAGTCGGTATCCTGGCTGTTAAAATGTTGGATTTCTCTTTAATGCTTAATCTAAATCTCCCTTGCTGGAAAGTGAGCTGTCATTCTCTATCCCATTCATCCACTGCTGTTTCTTGTGCCATTTTCAGATATACATTGCCTATTTGAACAAACTTATGAGAGCTTCCTAAAGCCTCCCTTCTTTTGCCTAAACAGCCAGGCAGGTCATATTTTCTAGGAGGTTATTCTCATTGATCCCTTGTAGGCTTTCTCCAGTTGTCCACAACTTTCCTGAAATACAGCAATCAAAACTGAACAAATTATCCAGTTTAGGCTTTCTCAGTTTCAAATACAGTGGATGTATTAGTTCATACATCTTACCAAGGATACTCTTATTTAAGCATCTAGATACTGTGCTTGATCATTGGACGGCAGCATGACACTGTTGACACATATTCAGGATAGCAAGTAGATTCCATCAGAATCCTTCCCAACAGTATTTTATTTATTAATTCTATTTTTAATCTCTTCCTAGGAATCAGGAATTCTATTATTTCATGACTACACTCAGCAGTATTGCTTCTGATCTTCAAATTCTCACACAACCCTGTACCCATGATTGCAACCTGTCAGATGCACCTCACCCTATTTTCTTTCTTACTGTCCAAATCAAAAATTTGGCTAAAATGTTCATAGAACTTGTTCATACTTTGTACCCTGCCATATGCTGTAATACTACCAAAGTTCAGCTGAGTCTGAAAAATAGTCTCGTCTACCTGATATTCTAGGATTGATGGTCTGTATTTGACCAAGCATGAAAGCACCTTTGTTATTTTTCCCTTTTATCATCACTAAGAACTTTAATCAGGTTTATCTCCTGATACATTCTGCCTCTCAAAACAAGGATGTATGCCTTGATATACAGGGTAATATCTTACTCCTCTTCTTTCTGTCCTTCCTAATAAGGTTTACCATTCTATATTCATATTTTAATCATGAGACTTATCCAGTGAAGTGTGGCTGTTTGGCCTAACAGATAGATCATAGTCTTGATTAGGTAATAAGACTTGAGCTTCTCCTCTTTATTTTGACACTTTTTGCATAAGTATACCTTAGTAAAGGAAGTTACTTAATGTGGTGGTTTGTAAATAAAACATAAACTCAGTTCTAGTCTGAGTTTACATTTTGAATTTAAGTAATCTCAGCAGTTAGATTTTATCTGCTAAATTTGTTTTCGTTGCATAAACAGGTGCTTCATTGTTTAGGTTTCCAAATAGTGCAAAATGTTAGCAGGTTAGCACCTGGCAAACTCTAAGACAAACCATCCATAGAAACATTTTTATTAATATTAAGGGTCACAGAACTCTTTTAGAATGCAAATCTTAGATGCAAATTCTTTGAACGACTCAGTAATGCCAGATATCAAGCTACGGAAATGTCATTGTTAGTCTGTCACCAAACACATATCCCATTCTGAAAATATATTTATATTACTATGGTGTTATTACCTTAGAAAAAAATACATTTTGAGGTTGTTTTATAGACCTGTAATTCTGAAAAATATCCGCGTCAATTAATGGAGTGTCTGGTACAATTTTGAAAGTCTCCTTACGCTTTCGTTTAATTTCCCTTAAGATCATTTATAGCCTAACAAGAAAACCTTTTAAGCCCACTGTCTCTTATTGAGAGTTCCTTTAATTACTGTTATAGTAAGATATTTAACTTACTAATATATATTAGATGTGTCTTTTGTGGAATGTGCACCTTAATTTGAATTTTATTTTAATATATTTTTTATTTTAATGTATTTATTTTTATGTCTTATTTAATAAATCATTTCTGTACATTTTCTGAGATAAATAATGTGATTTGATAACAGCTGTACAGTACATACGTTATGTTTGGAGCAATACTTACTAGGACTCCCAAGGCAGTTTAGGAAAATGAAACGATTGCAGAAGTGTGAGCAAGAAATTTCTTTGAACACAGACTTTCAATCCATAAGATTCCCTAGCAGGATATGCACTTAGTCAGTGAAATACAAATTAAAGCAGTATTTTATCATTTAACAAGCTGTTTTGTTGATTAGCCTAGAAGGGAACCACACTGTCCCTAGTAGCTACTAAAATGTAACAAAATAATTTTCAAATAAGCATATTCCTGGGTAAAAGACATAACACATTTTTCTTCCAAATTCTGAGGGCTGTTCATCACTGCAGGCATACAGCATGCAAATTAAACTTCTTTGCTCCAGCTGAGGCTGCACTATGCAGGAGAGCAGGCAGTATTTGCACCGTTAACCTTCCCCGAGTTTTTAGTGGGGGAAGCTTTCTTCATCTTTTTGATGTGATTACATAAGTGTCTTGGTATGGAGACTACCCTAAATAGAAACGTCTTTGGATATGTCCTGGCCATGGACCTAGTATGAGCACTTTTAGCTATCTGGAGCCTAGTACAGATTCTGTATGATGCTTTAAGTCAATTTTGAACAGTTTTTACCCTTTTCTGTGACACTTTCTATTATCAGAAGGCATCTACTCTATATTATTCTAGCAAAAACTGACACAACTTAGTAGTGTACGTAAAGCCTCAAAAGAGTAAGTTTCTTTGAAAAATGAAAGTTCTTGTAGTGAACACTAAAGAAACTGTTCCCTCTGCGCCCGCTCCAGCACTTCCTGAGTTTTAATAATATAATGGAGTCCGTAGAAATAAGATTTGTCTGCTACAGTATTTCTAACATCAATAAGTAACTCCTCCAAATTAAAAATAATAGCTTGCTAAATAAATTTGCTATTCTTTTGCTACAGAAAACTTTTAAATTTTCTGATAAGCAAAAGGCTTTTTTTCCTTTTTAATATCTTGATTTAAAGGCCCACAGATGTCAGATCTCCTCACAATGAAGTGCTCACAAACTAGTAGTAGAAAACAAAATACTGTGCATTTTTAAATTTCCAAACAAAAAGGGGGAACAAACAAAATAAGAAACTAACTGAACTACTCGGTTGTTCTACTTTTGTGTTATTGCTCATTCAATCTGTCTTCCCTTGGCTGTTTATCTAAACTGTAGATTATTTGGGGTGATGGGGTTGTTTTCTCACTTTCATATTTGTCAGTAAAGATTGCTGGCATTGCGTACTAAGAACAGTTACAAACAACATGTACAGTCTCTTTTGTACAAACTCCCTAGAGTTTTTAACAATCCAGGATGAGGATTAGAAGACAGATTCAATATTTCAGCCTGGAAAGCTAGAAACTAACTGAGGTAGATGAGATGAAGGAGTGCTCCAGATACCGGGAATGAAAGAAGAGAAGTTGCTAGTGCCAATAGTGACAAGAAGCAATGAAAGGACGGAGAGGAAGCTAACGCTAAAGGACTGGAAGGCACATAAAGGGTTGAAAACCAGACACAAGTGAATCACTGTGGCATGAATGTGGCTCTCGTTTAGGAAGCTGAGTGTTTCTAACAGGAAATCTGATATTACACAGCTCCTGGATATTTGAAATTGCCCAATACAAAACGCTGCTGGGAGGAAAACTCCAAGCCTTACAGGAACACTGTACAGCAGACAACAGTGATCGAGTCTGAGAAAAGGGATGCCCGTTCCTCAGCGGCCAGTTCAAACAATATCGCAGAGAAGTTACGACACACTTATTTTGCAGACACCTTTATCTGCGATGCAATCCATATCTTCTTTTTTTGGTGGAAAAGACAATTTTTGTATGACAACGCTGCCCCAAAATAGTAGGAAATGGATGATTTGGTTCAAAATGGAATGAAAGAGTATGTGCATGTTTATCACTGAAGACACTGTATAATCAATAAATTATCAACGACCTATGAATTTTTTTCAAAAATCGTGTGTGCACAGTGGTATGTACTGAATCTGTTTATGAGAGAAACATAACACACAGGGCAGTTGTTCATTCATGTAAATAGTCTGCTAGATGTAAAACAGAATAGTCACAGTATTTTGTGACTTTAAAATCTTTAAAATCAGGACTTAAATCCTGTTAAGGAAGAGTATTAGCTAGTTATAAGTTTTAAATGTCAGTATTTCTGCCTGTTATGATAGATAACTACAATTTTTAAACATTGTGTTAACAATTTTGCTTGCTGCAATTTGACTAAGGCATGGTTCTCAGTGCATTTCCTGAAGATTTTGTGCAAAGCCATTATTTTCATTAGCTCAATTGAAATGACGTTACCTGCTTTATTTTGATTTAGAACTCTAAATTATTTTTCTTTTCTCATCTTGTAAGTAAAACTCTCATAATTCCCATATCACAGGACAATCATCATCAGCTAAAATTATTATTGTTTAAAAATTTGCCCAATACAGATGGAACCATAGCTCTGACATTTATGCCAGGCAAACTGGTAGAAACAATACTAAAACACAGAAATAATAGACACATGGATAAACATGACATGGGTTGAAGTGTGAACTTGGCTTTTTAGAGGGGAATCATGTATCACAAATCTTTTGGACCACTTCAGGAATACCTCAGCTCTTAATTTTTCTATTACAAATGGTATTACCAGATCCCAACTCTCCCTCATTCACCATATACAGAACACTCTTATATCCCTTCTTACATTAAACCGAATATATTTTCAAATGCCAGTGAACTCCTGGCACAAATCCAAATTTGGCAGTGGCTGACACACATAATTAAAAGATGGGAAAAAAGCACGTCTTCGCTACTTTGACTACTTTTGTAATGCTGTTGCTTTACCACCCTGTCAACTTTCCTGCTGTCAAAATTCACCACATTCCTTTCCTATATTAACTCTGCTTCAAATTTGGAAATCTGAAGTCTAAAACTGTGGTTCCAAAAATCATTTATTTCAGTAATGAGACTGTGGAATGTTAATTCTATCTGTATCTAAAATCTAGGGTCTCCGGCTGCCTCCTGAAATGTTCTCTCTCAAGTCCAAGACTATGGAACATTTTAAAAATGAAGACAGCAACTTTGGATTAGAAACAGAGATGACTGTGGGAACCAAGGAAGGCATTAGAAAAATGTTCTAAAAATATATGTGTTCCCAGAGTAAGAAGGTGGACAGGACCATTCTGCAGTAGCTGATGTCTGACCACTTGTATAAATCCAGGTAAGAGGGGAAATGAAATCATAGGTAGAAAGTCCAGCAGCTATATGCCACAGACTTCAGGAAATGTCTGCATGGATTGTTTTTTTCCCTTCCACTAAGGCAGCTCTACTGGTGTTTCTGGTAGTGGATGCTGCACATGGTAGGCAAGAGGTAGATGTCATCGCTGTATCATCTGGTCCTGCCCAGGGCTATACCAATATAGAAAGATGCTTACATATTTCCCTGTGAAGATGTGCCTGTAAAGATGAGATAATAATTATCAATGTTGTGAAGACAGCTTTTTGTTAAATGTAAGAGATGAGGTAGTATGGGATGCAGGATAACGTCAAGGTACCTCTCAATGAAGTCAAAAGGAAGGTAAGGTGAACAGACAGGGTATGTTGCTATCTGAGGTTAATAACCATAGTGATAACAATATAATCCATAGTGGCAAATCTCTTCTTTCTAAACAGTCTCACTTCCTGCCTATTTCTAATAACTACACCTTGTACCAGGACGTTTTCAACAACTGATAATATTTCAGAAAATAAAACTGGATACTGACAAGGAAAACTGCAAAGCTCAAGTCAATTTTTTCAGTACAGGCAGTGAATCTATTCCTTGATTGGTTATCCACTCTAAGCAATTCATTTAGCTTCTATAAAAACTTAAATTCATTAATAATTAACCAACCTTTTAAAATCTAGTTTAGAGTAACAGAAAAAACAAGTCTTATTTACATAAAACATTAATTATAACAGCAGTAATTTTATGTGAGTATACCTAATTCTGGAATGCTAAGACCCTCAGATTTTAAGGTAATAGTATGCTGTAAAACTTACCGTGAAACATTTTCAGGGGTTTTAAACTTTTCTGCAGGCAAGTCAATGAAAACTAAAACATTATGAAGAAGTTTATTCTTCTATCTAAACAAAAGTCTTTCAGATAACCTAGTTGTAAGTGATCACAAACCCACAAAAGCACTAACTTTGTGGCATATACTTAATTTTAGTTTTCTCTCCACTTTTAATTTTTAAAGTTGCACAGCACATTGAATTCAGACTTACCTAGTGTTTATTTATTAAAATATTCAGGTTTTCAGGTTTAAACCTCAAACTAGTTCATAGATTTGTACGTAATTGTCACAAAAACTATTATAAATATTATATAACCACAAACATCACAGCATAAATATTAGCTATTCATGAGACCTTATGAGAAAGCAAGGCAAATGAATGTCCCCATCATTTGGCTGACTGGATTTAGATTTCTTTTTCAATTAGAGCAACTCAAAGCAGGAATAATTCTTGTAGCCCTGTTTTAGAGATGCTGAACTACTACATTGTAGCACCTCAAAATGTTCTTGCTAGTGACTTCTAAAATTTCTCACCGATCCATTTTTTCCAAAAACATTACGAATGATACACTTGCCTCAGAGATGGCAATAGCAGAAGTGCTCCTTGACTATTATAAGTTCTGAATTTCAGCCCATATTTACAGATTTTTTCTCTATTTACATGACAGATTTTTAGATGCAAGATTGACTTTCTGGCCCCCCAAAAAAGCTTTTCCAAATAACTTTATTATTTAATGCTCCTATATACCATATGATAAATTTTCATGGGGTTGTCTGCACTTCAGATAACCCACAGCCTCTTAGAAGTATCAGACCTTGAGAATAAGCACTTAGATAATATGCAGAAGATCAGAGAAAGAGGCACGAGGATTACTGGGGAGTAGGAACTGTGCTGTGGAGTAAATCTCCTGTATGCAGCCCACACTTAAAAGGCTGCTAAAGGATTTTTGTCTGTTTATTGTAAAGAAACTGAACTTTCACATGTGAATGTAAAGAAACTGAACTTTCACATGTGAAAATAAAGTGTGAGACTTCAAATTGTTACCAGTTACTTTCCATATGATCACACAGTTCTGTAACATCCACCTGCCTTATGTTTATACTCTGCAAAATTTTTCTCATAAATGCCTGTCTTCTAAATATATTCATAGCTGCAGTGTCTGCTGCTGTCTTGACATATCTAAACCCCTGTATGATGAGCAGTTCCAGACACTGCTCTCTCTAATATAACTAAGGTCTTTGACACACTCATTCATACCATATGTATTGATAGATATGCTGAATTAGGTCGTTCTTTTTGAGTTAGACAAAAGATTATGACCAATACATTTCAGAGTGTCAATTTTCTAAAATATATCTTCCTCCTAAAGTACCCTGATAAGTTTTGCATATTAGTATGTATTATGACTGCAAATATTTACATGTTAATTATTCAAATATCTCCTCTCTCTCAAGTTCATTCTTCTTTCTAATCTTATCAGAGACTGTGCTTTCTACAAAAAGAGTACTGTTTGAAAAGTATTTTAATTCAGTCCAGTTAGAAGTCCGGTTATAACTAAGAGACCGTACAACAGTCAGGATGTATTGCTTTTTGCCAGCTCCTAGGGGATTAACCTGTTGTCCTTCAAATAAGGAACCGGAGCTTTTCCTATATCTCCATCTAGTGGGGAGGAAACAGGAAGAGTTCACGGCCTGTGAAATGGGCAGGTACCGGCAGGCAGAGCGGTTATGTCCCAGCGATTCTGCTCTTACGAAGAGCACCTAGGAATACAGTCAATTCCGGTTACTTTCCACAGACATGCGTATAATGTATGTGAACTTCATGAGTAAGGAAGTAGGTTCTTGAATGAATGCCCTGACAGATTTCAAATTATCTGTTTTATTGGAATCTTTATATCATGAACAACTAGCTCTCAGAGAGAAGGCCGAACATTGACCAGAAATGTTCAGAAGAACCAGCCCAACAGAGTTCTGGATACATCACCCTTCTTAGCCTTTTACCATTTCAAAGAGAAACAATCAGAACCTTTCTGAATGCCATAAATTCCACGCTTAGAGGTTAAAAATTAGACACTGCCGCCCGACTGAGTAAATGTTCACTATAGATAACGTGTTTCTTAAAAATCAACAAACCACAAAACTGGCATGATTATTTGGGGGAAATAAAACAACTGAACATAATTTTCTCAACCCCTGAAATAAGGATAAGAGGAAAAAAATTTGGAAAAACATGGGCTTGGGAAAAAACTCAAAGAATAATTTTCCATCTTAGACTAGTAATCCTATCAAAGTAGTAAGGGAAAAATGGGTTCCAAGACAAAATTTATATTGAGTAGGGTAAGATTTAGAAGATTGATTGGTATTTGCAGAGCAAAGAACATTAGAGGGACATGGTAATTATTCCCCCCCCCCCAAAAAAATTACTGTGCCTAGGGTAGTGTACGTGCTTCCAAACTAGGGTTAAATTATTAAAGGGTGTCATTTCTCCCTTCACATGTCATTATAGAGTTAAAAGTTTTTTTGTGACTTAGCTATATATTTCTATACCTAATTTTTTTTGTAAATATAATCCTAATATTGAATTTACTGACATGGAAACTAGACAGACGCTGACAAATTCCATGAGAAACATACAGTTTAAGGCAGTGTAAAAAAACATTGATATGGACGGCCTTAGACATCAAAGAGAAGGCCAAGGTGCCTTCTACAAGGAAAGGCTTATGGCTGTTCTGAAAAGATGAAGACTGAACCCAGAGGAGAAACAAAGGTTTTACGTTATCTCCTTGTTTTTTTCTGACTGCAATGCATACATCCATTCATACAACCTTTAAGACCTCTGGAAAAAGCTTGCCCTGCAATAACCCAGCAAACATGAACATCTACCAGAACTCTTTCCACACGTACCCCACAACGAAATCTAAACAATTAAAAGTAACAATTTTCTTCTGCATTTACCTTAAGCTACACATCCCTCTTTCTTCCTAAAAATGTGTCTCTACAGTTCAGTATGGTTCAGAACAGTATGGTGTGGGAATCAGAGAAAAAAAGGTAATGAAAAAAGAAAGAGGGGTCCAAAGAAGGAACCCTGACCCAGCAAAGAGGTCAGAAAAGGAAAATACTGAAAGAAAAGCATTTAGTTGCAGCCAGTGAGGTCAGGAAATGCTCCAGAGACAGTGCTTTGAACCCATGAGGAGAGGCAACCTGATGAAGGAAAATGTGGTATCTAGTGTTCAGTACAGCCATGAGACAGAGAAGTCAATAGTTTTTTCTTATGTTTTATTCAGGATAACTTAAGGTTCTTGAGAGATTAAAGCTGAGGGGAAGCAGGAATAGGAAAATGGAGGAATAGCAGAAGAAACAGAAATTTGATCTAAATGACCCCGACAGTACATTATTTTAAAGCGTAAGCATGTTTACTACAAATTTGTTTGTAATTGGTGAGAAATTTTAATTCGGAAAGAATGTATTTAAAAAATCCATACCATTTTACCACAGACACTGAAGCTCTTAAATTGAGAGCTGCAGGTTGGGAGATGAGGCCTCAGGGTAGGGTATTTCCATGGCTCCAGGTACAGACCAAATTAGGAGAAAAGAAACTGTGCCTGGAAGGTGATTTAACCCACTGAAGATGCAACTTTCCCTCTGGAGGAGCAAATCCTCTGCTTGCCTGAGCAAAGTCTGCTCTCAACAGCAGCGAAGACTGCTGACTTGGGAACTGCAAGACGGCGGCACGCAAGGTCTGCAAAGTTTTACAGTGCAAAACTTAAAAAAAAACCCTTAAATCACTCAATATTAACCATTGTCACAGATCTCTACAACACTTTAAAATAACTGAAATAGCTGAATGTGACTGTAAGAACTCTGGAAGGTTTTATAGGAAGAAGACACATTGGGTGGCTTTATCTGGTGGCACCTAAACCCACTGCTCAACTTGAGAGTCAACAGCCATTTCCCCCCTTTCACGTGTCCGTGTGAGAGGGGTCTTATAAGGCAGGCCTGTCTGTGGTGCTCAGGTGTGACAGCGCGCAGGGCAGGCTCCAAAAAGCCTCGACAACAGCAATAACCTTCCCGGGAGGCTGGAGGTCGGCAGAAAAGGGGTTAAGGACTGAGCGCTGGCGCTGAGGAGCACAGCAGACCGTTCCATTGTCGGAGGGGGGGGGGACCCTTTTGCACATGATTAATGCCTTGCTATAAAACTCGTAACAAAATTTCAAAAGAAGGGGGAGAAATAGTCATTGTGAAGCACGAGGAGGAGAACAGTGAGTTAAAAGGGGCGAAGCTGAGGTAAAAGCCGGAGGGCGCCTCTTGCCTTGCTCCTGCGCGGGCCGGTTCCACTGCGCAGCTGGGCCGCGGTCGCCGCCTGCGCTGAGGCAGGAGGCCGGGCCCGGACGCCCGGCCGGGCTGTGCGGGCATGGCGGGGTGCTTGGAGGCCTCCTCTATCCACTCCGGTTTCTGCGCCCATTGCCACCAAAGTTTCCCTCCCCACTGGCGCGGTAGCCTCTCATACCAGTCAGGCCTCGTTTATCCGAATGGGACTGGGAGGGGAGAGGAAAGGAAGGGCACGGAGGCGATGAGGGGAGATGAGGTTGGGGTGACAAAAGGGCTGGTAGCGGCCTCCTCCTTGGGGCAGCCCCAGGTGCCGCTCAGTCAGCGGTTCAGTCGCTTTCTTCAGCGCAAATAATAATTTACGCTGATGTGCAGAGTCAAAAGCATCCAGCTGCTCACTGATAGAGTTGTAACAACTAGGTTTGGCTAATCAGAGGCCGCCTGAGTATGAATGCAAGCAAAATGACCAGATACCGGATAAAGTATTTGAGAACTGGGGGCTGAGTGACTTGGAGCCACCACCTGCAATTACCAAGAATGCATTCAGGCTCCTAAATGCTTCTCCAGACATCTGATTACACTAATGTTTTGGAGTGTTTTAGAAATATTGATTGTATTCTTTAGGATCTATTTGAAGTTCCAGGGTATACAAATATGGCTTTTTGCTATTAAGTGATTACACTGCGGAGTCTTTGATTTAGAGACCATAATAAGAATTGCAAGAAAATGAGGAACTGGGTCCTTTGATCTGCACCTAGAAAGCAAGGCAGCTGAGGCCACTCAAAATGTTCATGGAACGAGCTGGTGTAAGAGCAGCTATTTTATTAGTGATAAACGTGACAGAGCTTTCTATCATGCTAAAAATACTTTTGTAGAATCATAGGCGTGTGTGATGCCTCCCAAGCAACTAGAAAATGCCAAGCCCACTTCCTCTGAGAAATTCTGAAATCTTAAACTAAAACCATACAGAATAAAGAAATTTGGAGAGTAAAATGAGGTGGATAGGAGGGGTGTCGTCTTTGAGAAGGCCGATTTGTTTACCTTATATTTTCTTCTACAGGTTAGTTGGGACATTTCTTGCTTGCCCATTTTTTTTCTAAGTGCCTGCTGACTAGAATAATCACTAACACTGTGATTAACACTGAATATACAGAAAGGCCACATACTAAAAAGAAATGAGAGACTGAACTACATTCAAACCTTAAAGGTGGTCCCTTTGGGGCACACCAGTAGAACAGCACAAGGAAGTTTGCATTAATCATTGTTCCTGCTCTATTTGTTTTTGTGGATAAATAAGGGCTTCTGTCTACCAAGCTAGCAATCCACAACCTTTCTTGAGCTCTACATTAACACATAACCAAAAATAGCATTTAATTAAGAAAAAGGCTGCAGTATGTTTTTGCAATCAAAGGGAAGTGTGCATGCTAGGGGAAAACTATTACATTAATAGTACCATAACTTTTTGCTTGGCACATACACAGTTGCAAGAACTTGTCCATAAAAAAATTATAATTTTTTGTACATGAAAGCATATTCCTAGCCCAAGAATTAGCTATTATTCTACAGCTAGCTAGACAAGCAGTTGTATTACTATAGCCAGTTTATTATTGGTCCCTGAAATGACATGTGAAATTTTCTATTTCAGGCATTTTGGCATCAATACACAGCATTTTGAATGAAATTCTGGGGAACTGGACAAATTAAATCTGCTACATGTGAAGAGCATCATCCATAAAGACGTCTGATATTAGGCATCTCTGAACTGCTTTTAAAAGAGGACAAAGCTGGGAGAGGCCTGGTAAGTAAAGCCTTCATGTAAATACGTGTATTTGTTTTTTATGGAGGTGTAAAGGGAAGATTATTAAAGGAAGTGTGAAAAGGAGAAAAAAGATTCAAGTAACTGCTAAGGATAATCAGTTTGATATAACTTGAATGTTCAACAGTTTTATACTAACTTCACAGTACTATCTAACACACAATGTTCACAATAATGAAACAAAGCCTTAAAGATTGGTCATAAAATATGGATATGAACCACTCTATATACAATGTGTTATAATTTTGAGTTAATCATCAACAATATAGGAATATTGAACATTTTTCTTTTTTCAGTTTCTAGCTGATATTAATGAGAAGGTTTAGGAAATAAGGGAACCAAAAGAATATCATGTGACTAACCATAAAATAAACCCTGATGGTTCTGATTCAAAAATTAAATGGACTACAAAAGCTGCATTTACCTCTGTTGATATAGAGGTATAGACTGTAAATCCAAACCCCAAAGCTTCTATTAATATTTGTTGAGATGACAATTTTTTTTCATGAAACTGCATTCTTAAGGAAAACTTAAATAAGGTTAACATCAAATTATGTAGCCTGTACATCCCTACTTAAAGTGTCCCTAGGCTGGATAATAAACTTAAGTGTTTCTGAAGATTATGTAGAAACATGCAAGTTTTCATAGTATAAGTAATATGCTAAGTTCTTCACAAGCAATCATAAACAAAGCACAACATTTACATTTTAAAAATAAATGAAACATTTGCACTTTACAGTCTAAATAGTTTCTGAATCTAGGTGTGAAAAAAATGGAAAGATTGTAAAATCTTCATGTTCTCAAGTGTAATTCAGTCTATACGTAATTTTTCTGAAACAATTAGTATTTTCATGTAAGTACTTTTTATGCTATGACTATGCTTTAAATATAAATTTTATAACATTGGTTTTAGAGTTAATCTTTTTACTAACAGATTATCCCTTATTTAGCTGACATTCTTATGCAAACATTACTCAAACACAAATACCTTTTCTGTATAACTTCTGTCAGGACAAAAGAGAATTAAATTGGCATACCCACCAGAGCAAATTTTACATTCACCTCCCATTTAAAGACATAATACAATCTTTTTTTGCCCCTATGGGCATTGGACTTGTCTGGAAAGAAGACTATCAGAAAAAAAACAAAACCAGTAAGATCATTGGTTATAAAGAAATTCTCTTTTAGGCCAATGTATTCTTCACAAGAAACAGAGATTTGGATTTTGAATTATTTTTGCCGGTGAGAAGAGGCAAAATGCATTAAAAAAAAGGCAAATAAGAGCTTTTATATGCTGCCTCTATCTTTGGGAGTGGGTGAGAAGGAAACACACAATCTAATGGCAGAAAAAAGAGAAACATTGCCGAAGGAAATACAGGAAAAACAAGCACTTGGACCAGAAGAGAGTGGTCACTAATGTAGCCTGGAGTAAAGCACACGTTTGCCAGACTTTACTCTGGAAAAGAAGGGAAACAGCAATGGAACCGCAGAAGGTACAAATGTAGTAGAATAACTTGAGGAAAATGTCTGGTGATTTAAAATATAAGTACTATTTTATGGGGTATGTCTCTATCTCTTTGGAGGGTGGTGTCTATCTGAGATGAGAAGATTACCAGGAAAATTCATATTTTGAATACCACAGGGTATTTATGTATCTATTTATGTATCTCTTTAGAAGGTGACTGTCTCTAAAATTGGAAATGCTTTATTACATGCTTGGACATGAATGGCTACTGGATTGTCTCTGTTAGAAAAAATTTATGATCGCATCAGATACTTTGATGCACTCTTCTTACAATGTGCCTATGTTCTTCTCTGAAACCAAGGGAGAATTTCACTGATAAAATCTGTAAGTCCTTTTTGGTTGACAGTCATCTTGAACTTCTCTTACTGCATTTTTCTTTGAAAAACACTCCAGTGTTTGCTCAGGCCTATATATGTTCTTTGCATCTGTTTCTATGGCATTTTACATCTTTTTTCTCACACATGCCTCTCTTCAAAATAATATCCAGCAAAACATGTGCCACCCACACGTGCCTTTGTTTTGCCTGGTGTCATGCACCCCCATATTCTGGCGGAAGCTGCTCTTGTTCCAGAAACTTTAGCTACTACTTATGGTGATCTTAAAGAGCTCTAGCTATGACCATCAGCTATACTATGTTTTACCTAACAACAATATTATGGATAACAGACCACCTTAATGTATTGAACTCTGCATGAAAAACATAAAAGCAAAAGCATGCTCTCTTCAGGACAGTTCCTGCATCTTCTTTCAGATGAGTACAATACTTAAACTGGATTACAGTCTTTATTGGGAATACATTACAGAAAATAGGCAAGTTTACAAAATGTTCAGTAGTAACTCAGAACTAGAAATGATTAACATTAATTAACAATGCTGTGCACACTAGCACTCTTACATTATAGTTAAGATTTGTAAACAACTTTCACTCACCTATAAACTTTAAGAAAATTGTTACATTCTTATCCTGTTGTTTCTTCAAAAATGTACCTCTTATGCCAAGATTTTCTAAGCTTTTCTTCTCTTCAAAGATGAATTATGTTTAGGGAACCTGAGGGAAATCACGCAGATATTTTAAAACTATTGGAGCACAAATACAGGAATTTAAACATTGAAAACTATAATTTAAATACATTGTGATACAGAAAAGGCCATTTTTGTAAGTAGATGATTTTGACTTGATTTTTAAGCTGTGGCTATTTGAAAATTCCACGCTAACCATTCCTTTTTTTTTTTTTTACTGCCACTGAGTTGTACTACCTAGGCAGAGACATTTAGCTATACTTTAGTACACTAAAAGCCCAACTAAGCCTCTCTAACTCAACAGTTCAGTCTTCTGGACCACTTACTGTTCCCATCAAATAAAAAAAGAAAAAAAAGGGGGGAGCTTAAAGTCTTTGTGCTTCAGAATGCATGACATTGAAAGTTGGTGAGAAATTAAATCTGTGACAAGTGAATACTGCTTTCTGGCTCACTAATGGAGCACCCACACATCTTCAGAGGTGTGACAGAGCAGATGGACTGATGTTTGTCCCTGTGGTCCTACTGGGAAGCAAATCATCAACAATTTTTTTTTTTTTTAAGCATTTGTAAGAGTACTCCTCTGGATTCAGAAAATATCCAGTGCTGTTTTATTTATGCTATTTTTTAAATTATATTTTAAAAGTTATTTTCAATACATGTTAATGTTGAACAGCCATAATTTAAAGGAGTGCAAAAGTTACTGGTTTTTATTTCATTTTATTCCACAATGTATTTCCTGTTTCTCTTCTCACTGTGACATCTTTTTATAAGGGCCACAGGACATCTAAAAGAAAAAGGGACCTCTGTGGCAAGTTAGAAGGCTATTTTCGCTACCGTATAGGACTCTCTTAAACGTCTTCACATGAACTAATACTTAACTTAATAGCCAAATTCCAATCAACTTTCTTCTGTCAGGTTTCTGATGGATTGCTTCAATGAAGAATTAATTGAAAATAGGAATGCAACATCTTAAGGCAGGGTACCATAGTTGCCGCTTATTTACCTTCATTTTAGCTCATCACTTCCAGGAGACTGCATTAGGTATGTCTATAAAATGTAATGTTAATTTAACCACCACAAAACATTCACAGACATTGGAAATCATTTGTTTAAAAATTGTCTGTGAAACTGTTAGAACAGACCTTGGCACAGGCTAGTACTCTCCCAAAGAATTCCTGGGCACAGTTTAGGAATTAGTGTGAGTCAGGAACAATTCCCAATGGGCAGTATGATGCATGTGACCATCCTGTTTTGAAGAATAAAAGGGTTTAATAATACAGGCATGAAACATTCTGTGGTGACCAGCCTCAGTGTCAGAGAGCAGTCCCACGCATGTTTAACCTATTGGTTTGTACGTAGCCACTGAGTCTCTGTTGGCTGAGATGGTTAACGCTGCAGCATTTGAAGAATGGAAGAGTTCTGCTTTCTTTCGGAGAAGCAGTTTTTAAAGGCCTAGGCCCAAGAAGCTCTTTTAGCATGCCTGATTAAGATAATCATCTCCCTGTCTTGAATCTTCTTTTTACTGGCAACTTTATTAAAAAGGGAGTGGCAAGGCATTTTAAGCATGATATGATGTTCTCAGATTTCTTTAATCCATACAACTGTGGCTTTCAGCTTGCACTGAATACAAGTCTTTCTGGCCAATTTTTAACTTCTGTCCTTTGCCAGAAGATGAATGTCCACATTGACTTGCTGGGCCATGAAGCTGTATTGATTCACCTTTACACCTTAAAAGGTGAAAAAAAAATTGCCTGAATGTTTTTATCCTTGTCTCAAGAATGATCTATAGTGGCCCTCACAGCTCTCATACGGAATTGCACAGGATTTGTTGTGTGACTGACATGCAGTTCTGTATCTCTATTAGAAAACTTAACAGTAAATTTCCCAGTGCCTGTCCAAGACAGGAGTTTTGAGAGGATGAAGTCATATGACATGCAGATAGCAGGAATGGTACCTGCTTCCTTTCCGAAGTTGTTCAAGTATAGTGAAGCATATCCACAGAAAAGAGCCTATGAAGCCTCTTTCTCTGAATTTCAGAGTTCTTCCAAAGACAATGCGTAATGATTGATCATTTCTCTCTCCTACAAAAAGAACTGTTGTTAGGTTTATTCATATGGCCCTAATGTAACGTTACTGGAACAGGCTACCTTTGAAACCCACTCAGATGTTGCATTTGGTAAATAAACTTGATGCCTGTCCTCTCTAGCCATGTTGACTAAGAAACCTTTGCAGTTGGCAGAATAATCCATCATTGACCTCTTTTTCTGTTACATAGTATTTTATTATTATATATATTTTGTAGTCTAAATTACATGTTTCATGTTATCCATGTTTTAACTTTATCCAAAATCCCTAGAGCTTTTAATAATGAAGAGATGACCCTGTTATTCAAGTGAAAATACTAGAGCTTTGTCTCCTATCATTTCTCCTGTTAGAGAACTGGCTTTTTGTAATTATACATTTTAAAAGATATATCTGCCACAGAATTCATATCCTATCTTCACAGGAAAAAGAGCACATTCTTAACATGGTAGAGATAGTGCAAGTTTGTAACTTCGAAAAAAATTAAAAGATGGAGTAGCATTATTTCATATCATCTAAGATTCTTGTTGGTAAATTACGCTAAATAATTAGAATACAAAAAAAATTTACCTTCCTTTGGCTTAAGAGAAAAAAATTGTGGTCACCCTGAAGTTGTAAACTTGCAGCAAGTAGCTATACAAATATTTTACTCCACAGTCCACAAGCTTCTTTGGCTTTCTATTTTACCTGTACCACTGAAGGCATCATCTGACATTAAAGTTACTTACTTCTCATGATGAATATTCCCCAGTGAATCAATTACATGGTGCTATTATTTGCTCCTGTGAACTAAAGTTAATGCAAAGAACACATTTTTATATTTGTATTCTTGCCGTACAACATTCTTCATTACATTCTTCCTGCACTCTGTTGTAATCCAGCCTTAATACCAAATTCCCCATAACTTGAATAATTAAATTTAGGACACTAGCTAATTATTTTATTATTACATTACATTCATACAATGAGCTCCCAACATTTTGTAGGAAACTTAATAATTAAAAAAAGAGTAACCATATTGTTAATGCTTTTTGATTTTACTGATACATCTCATTTATTTAAATAATTCTGTCCATAAATATGTATATCCTATAAATTACTAACAGGTGAGCATAAAAATATTTGTGCGTAACATTAACAATTTAAAATGACAGGCATTTGTATGTTATACCAGCCCTTACAGAAACAAAAATGGAAAAGTACAGTACATTCTTCATTCAGTCTCTCAAAAAGTCAACTGACAACAAGCAACCTCTATGAAAACATTGGTACCAGGTACGCTTTTTATTCTAAGATTAATGTCCATAATTTATGAAGCTGAGTAACTACATCTAACTGTCACAGAAGTTAACATCAGAATGAAGAGGGCAGAGTTCTCTTCACTGTTTTCAACAGTGTATGCACGCGTACTGTCTTTATAAACAGAAATCTTTTTATCTCAGTACACATTGTAAACAGCAGAGATGTTCGTACCACTTAAAATATTTTTGGTGAAATGTGCTTGAAAAATCTATTTTAACACAGTATTTTCTGTATGAAGATCTCCAATTCCTGCCTTTTAGAATCGCATAAAAATACTGAATACTGGTTCTCTGAAGAACAAGAAATGAGTCGCATAATAACAGACTGTGCAAATAGTTCAGATTTATGGCAGCTCAGTCATTTGTTTAGGGCAAGAGAGACATTCTCAGGTCCCTTCTCTTGACTTGAAAGGGAGCAGGAGTAGGCTCTAAAATTTACCCTGAAACTTGCAGTTCATTTGCAGGAGTGTATAGGTGTGAATTTATCAGAGGAATTCAGGGAGCTTTCCCTTCCTCTGCACTGCCACCAGCTTTGTTAAGGAGTGTACACTGCACTAAATGTGCCACAGTCATGGCTGTATGACTGCATAGCTCCTCCCATATAGATTAGGACTACCTCCACCCCATGACTAAGGCCTGGAACAGAAATAAGGTTTAAAGTATCTTTTGGTATGTTTTCCTGTAATATTCTGAAATATTTATTCCTTTTTTCAGACATAATGAGGAGAACCCATGCATCCTAAAATATTTTTAGGAACATATGTGGGCCTTCTCTCTGCAGTGAATTCTTGTGAGCGGACCTCTGAAGACAAAAAGACTACAGAGCTCAAGAAAAATACTTGTCTGAATGTAATTGAAAAATTTTAACTTTCCTTGGTAAAAGAGATATAGTAATATCTAATGGAATAAACAATATTTAAGTATTTAATTTCACATAAGGAAACAGCGTAATTCCTGATTCGCTCATGTGTGTTATAACAACTAAAACAACTAATGACTCAAATTAGTTCATTGTTTTCTTGTGCAGGTAATAACATAACAGTACTCAGACATAATAGCCATTTCTACAGATTACTATAGTTAAACAGGATTTAAAGGGCTGGTCACATTCTTAATGGAAAATTCTGACTAAAATTGAATAGTCAAATAGGTGTTGTGTCTTACCATGATGTTTGTACTGTCTAACCATATTTGATATGGAAGACATCTAGCACTTGAAAAATAAAGTTGTTGTATTTAATTTTAACCACACTAAATCACCAACATTAAAAAAAATATTATATAAGTAAGTTACTATAGTCACATAAAGACTCCATCAACATAAATTAGTAATAATAAGTTAGAAATAGATTGAAGTAATGTTCCTCACCAAATTTGTCATTTTACAGTCATATTTTCCTTTAAATTCACAGGTGTGTATGTCCGCATACGTGTGTGTGCAAACTCTACACATGTAGAAATGTTAGTTTCATTACAAGATGAATATTCTCCTCATAAAAAGATAAATATTCCTCTCATAGTCTTATGGAGTTGCAGTGTATTAAATTAAGCGCAAAGACTTAGGAAAATGCTTCATTTAATACACCAATTATTTCCCTTTATTTTAAATGGATAATTTGAAGTTGTAAATGCATAAACAATTGTATTACATACTTTTGAACCAAGTTAATATAAAAAGGTCCCAATCCTACATTTCTTTCAGAGCACAGTTTACTTACATTAAATTTACATGAGCATTAGATATTAGTATTTCCAGTACCCAATTACCGTATTCTCCAATAGCCATCTTCGTTTCTGTACTTTCAAACAAAAGCCCACTTGTAAAATGAACTTTGATTCATCCAACATTATGAATTTAATAGTTTTTTTTAAGCTTGAGAGAGGCATTTTAAATCTGTTGTTAAAGACACACAGCTATATTCAGGACATCATAAGGACTTGGAAAGATTCAGGTGCATTAGTGCAAGACATTGTCCCTTTGTGCGAATTATATCCATCCAGAGCTGAAAGGGTGTGTTTGTATCTTACAGAGTATTCACAGCTAGCTGCCTCCAACTGCACGGTCAAATCTCGAAGTCCGCAGATAAGCGAGGTTCCCACTGAAATCAAAGGATTTTTGTCCAAGTCCCGAGGAGCAAGACGACACAAGTGAGTATGGAAAGACACGGTGAATTCGTCAGATAGGAGCGTTTCTTCGCTGTTATCCTGTGCTATGATTACTCACAGTTTGACCCATACAGAAGGGAAAAAAACCCAAAAAACAAAAAGCAAAAAAACAAGCAGAGGCTCTTTCAGAGTAGGACAGTCCCCTTCTCCATACACTGCTTCACAAACCACGATTCAGATATCCCTAGGAAACCTGGTGGTTGGGGTAGGGGCAGCAGCAGCCTCCAGCGCAGGACCCTCCACCTGAGCGGCGGCGCCTTCCCCGCGCTCGCCCCAGCGGCGGCCGCCGCCCGCGCACCGCCGGCCCCGCGGGGCTTCCAGCGCCGGCCCTTCCCGCTCCTGCGGCGCAGCCTCTGACAACACGCGGAGACGGACATGAGCGACAAGAAAATAACGCTCCGGGAGGCGTCCCGAGGCCTGCCACCTCTCACCGCTGCGGCGGGGGGCCGCCTCCTCTGACGGTTCATTTTAGGGCGCCTCTTTAAGCCTGCCCGCTGCCAGGCGGCGTTTTGCAGTCCCCCACCGTCGTCAGGCGGAGCGGGAACCCGACAACGCCAAACTGTTTTTTTGTTGGTTTCCCCCCCCCCCCTTCCTCCTCCTCCTCCTCCTCCTCCTCTCCCCAACGGTCCCATCTTCGCAAGTCGCAGGCTGCGTCCGTCTCCGCGCAGGCCCGAGCGCGAGCTTCGGTCTCGTCGGGAGGGGGAAGAAAAGAAAGAGAAACTCAGGCGGCAGCCGCAGGGGTGGGGAAGGGGCCGGGGAGCCGCGCGGCGGCGGAGCGGCGGCGGCTGCGCCTGCCGCCAGCCCGGCCGAGGCGAGGCGAGGCAGAGGGAGCCGCTCCAGCTGCGGCGGCGCTGGGCGGGGAGCGGCGAGGCGAGGCGCGGCACGGAGCGACGGAGCGGCGCAGCGGCGGCGGAAGCGGCGCTGGTTTGAGCGAGCGAGGAGGCGGCAGCGGAGGGAAGGGGGAGGCTGTTGGTGTTTGGCGGGAGTCCCCCTCCCGGTGGAGGGAGTCATTCCTGCAGCTGCACTTCCGGTCGGCATTTTGTTCTGAGAGGGAGCGAGAGAGACACACACAGGATCCTTCCCTCGTCTCCTCCTCCTCTTCCCCCTACCCACCCCCCCGCTCGGTACCGACTCACCGTGCCCAGGCTGCCCCCTCCCCCGCCCCGCCGCACTCGCGCGCACGCAGGGAGCGGCGGCGGCGGCGGCCCCCCGGCAGCGCTGCCCCCGGCCACCCCCCTGCTCCCCCGCGGCTCGCCGTGCGCCGCGGAACCGGTTCGGCCCGGCGCGGCGCGGCGCGGCCCGTGTTGATGTTGTGAAGCGGGCTCGGGGGGAAGGGATTCGTCTCGGCCGCTCGCCCCCCGGCTCTACATGTTCGCTGCACTGAGGAGGAGACGGAAGAGGAGCCAGCCCCCCTCCCGGCCCGGATTATTGTTGTTATATTATCTCCCCTCCTCCTCCTGCTCCGCGGCGGCGGCGGCGGCGGCCCAGCAGCGGCGGCGGCTCCTCTGAGGAGGGAGGGGGGCGGATTTCTCTCCCCCTCTCCCGGATTCTCGTTGGATTCAGACGCCGATTTGCTCAGGTAATCCCCCCTCCTTGTCTCCCCTTCCCCTCCCTGCCCTCTCCAGCAGCGGGCCGGGCCTCCCAGCCCGGGCGGCCCAGCGCTGCCGGGAGCGGAGGGGATTAGCTGTTATCCGGGGTAGAGGGGAGTAAGTGGCAACCGGAGGTGTTTATTTCGCGGCCCCCCTTCCTGCTGCCTCGGGCTTGGCGGCGGAGATTGGTTCCTGCCGGGCTGCCGGGAGGCCCAGGCCCGGCGGAGAGCGCAGGCCCGCCGGCCAGCGCCTTTACTCCAGCTCGGGGATTAGAAAGGCGAAGCGGCTGCTCGGTGACAGGCCTCGGCCCGGAGAGGAGCAGGAGGAGGAGGAAACAATGCAATTAGCCGCGAATGTGCCCCGATCCTTTGCCATATTTACAACTTCGCCAGGGCGAGGAAGGGAGGTCCCAGCGCAGACAGTCCTCCGGACGGGGGAAGGAGTGAGCGGAGGGGCAGGGAGAGAGAGACAATGTAAATACCCGGCGATGAAATTGTGTGAGCCTCGCTATTATTTCCTCCTCCCGACAAACTCCGCTCTGAACGTTCAAAAGTTAATGCACATGGATTTGTAATGTGCAGGGGTTTAATCTCCAAATAATACAGCGATTGATTAGCGTGTTAATCACTTAGTATATTTATAGCATAAAACTAGCCCTTGTGGGGTGATTGACACAACACGGACACCTGCAGACCCAGGAAATACAGATAGGCGAGCGTATTGTGTCAGGTATTCAGCACGATCTCCGTGTTTATGTGATGTGCACATTGCACGAAAACATAGAAAATTTAGAAGAAATACTCTTTTATGCTTTCTAACAAACAGAAAATGGGAAAGGGGTCGTATGTGAACTGATATGTTTATGACATTTCAGGGGCCAAGGTGAAGATGAGATCTCACCCTAAGTACTTGAGGATCAAACATAAATTTAATTAAGTGAAAAGTGAGGAATGTTTAAAAAGTGTCATCCTTCTTGTCAGGCCATATCACTTTGAGATCCTGAGGTTGTTATTGGCTGTTTGTGTCCATGATGTTTGAATATGTAATTAGGTGTCATTTTAACAGGTCAAATGTGTTTTGTAAATGACTGTTGTTTAAGTGTCAGGTCTTCATAAGTAAATGGTGGCTAATTTACAGTAAAGTAAATCTCAGATTTACTGAGTGGCAGAGTTGAGAATGTTATTAAAAATTCGAGGTGGGTTTAAAACAAACACTCTGTGAATTAATAAAAATATTCCTACTAAAATTACATTATGAGTGAAATTTTGTGATACGAAGTTTCATCCTTCTTCTAGGAAGGGAATTTGTAAATGGCAAACAAGTATCACCATTGCATAATTTATCTATTTTTAAGTAGGTTTTTTAGTTGTTCAGGCAGGTCTGTTGTAACATTAAGTGGTTAATGTGTCTAATAAAGTAACTTTCTGGTGTACTGTGTTTAGAGTCCTACAAACCGTGCTATCTTGCCTCTGAGTGCCCTGATACATGTTTAAAAGGGTGAAGTTAATATAGCTGTCACGTAGAAGGCGTGTTTTTAATGCTGTAAATCCGTGTAGTAGTCAGTAGCGTGTCCGTGATTTGTATTGGTCAGGGAGCAGTTTGAATTTTAAAAAGCCTGAAGATCCTGCTGAGCCCCAATCCCGGCCTCCCTCCCTCCCACTAATCTCCCATTCCTGTCTTTGTGCTGCCTGGTCCTGTTAGACACTGTTTGCAACAGGGCCTCAGGCCTACGTGCGTGGAGAGGAACCATTTACACTTTGAAAAAGCAGCTTTTTATTTTTAAACTTTATGAATTGCAGAGGGAGCCACTAGCTGTCTCGAACTGTCCCTATCTCTCTCTGTAGCTGAACTGCTGTTTTCTTTTCTGGTCCGCAGCATGCGTAGGGGCCGAGTGTAACTCTAGTTTACAGGAAAGAAAGGACTGTGCAGAAGTAGTTGTAGTACTTGGGTAGTTTTCATCATCAGGAAGCGACATTAGCTCCAGCGCTTCTTTTGTCGTTTGTTTAAAATAACTCTTGCTGTAACAAAAATGGGTTTGTTAAGCTAGCAGTAGTCAACTTCTCTAACTTATTTTTCATTTAAAGGTGCTTTACTTTAAATATGCTAGATATGAGCAGGAAATGGGCTACTGTAGTTATGTAGTTCCTGTCAAGTTTATCTCTCCAGCGTTGTGTTTACAGCTTTTTTTTTTCCGCCTCTCCCTTTATCAGAAAGCATGTACTTTTCTCGTATGAAAAAAAGCATATTTATAGAGGGAAATTTAAGATGCTGGCTATTTGTGATTTGTGGGGTTTTTTTGTTTTTGTTCTTCTGAGCCATATGTGGTTAATCCTAAATTAGCTGGATTATCACAGTTTCTGTAGTTGTAAATTTTTTTAATGCAGAAAAATATATTTAGGATACAGAAATATTTAATATAGAAATGTTTGTAAGATGAATTATTTTTGTTTTAGACTGCATTTACAGCACATTTAAGTGTGTGTGTTGGGGGGGAAGCAGGGGTATTTCACTTTTCATGCTTCTTTTTTTCCTTAGTGTTAGAGTTTATGCTGGTCCTCTGTTTGTCCCAACAGCTAGCTGCTCAAGAAGGATGTAGTTATTTCAGTCACGTTATAAACATTTGAAATTAGTTATACTTGAGGCATTGGTTGTAACAGTTATTTTAACTGGAAGAGAAAAGGAAAATATTTTTGTGTTATCTTTTATTTTGTACTTTTGACTATCTTGTATGTTTTGCCATTTGTTTCCTGTGTACAGTATTTTTTTCCCTTTTTTTCTCCTCTCAATTCCTTACATGTTTTACCTGAAGTTATTCCCACAAAAACTCTTTCTCTGAAACCTTTTGCTATCTTTTAAAGCTAATTATATATATATATATATATATTTTAGTAAGGATAGGTACAAGCATACCACTAAAATAAAATGTTTTGTGTTACATTTGAAATGTTTAAATTTTAAATATTTTTACAACTAGGGGAAACACAGGATCAGAGAAGCAAAATTACTCCACTAAAAATATTTGCAGATCCCTCTTCTACATAAGGGTACATGTACCTCTCTCTGTGCAACCTCATTACGTGTTTGGGACTCTATGGACACAATGTTCATATGAGTCCTGTTGCAGAATTAAGGCAATAGATAGTAATTTCTTCGGGTTAGAACCATTTTTTTTGTTGTGTTTGTATGATAGTTGAAATAATGCAGCTTTAATCCTAAAGGTGTCATGTAGGTATTCCTCTATAATATAAATAGGCTATATTTTGAAGTATGCTAGGTGAAAAATAGTGAAAGTGTGAATTGATTTGAGCCAGGGCTTGATAGAACAATTTCATATTGCAGTTTTTCTGTGTGTTCAGCCGCAAATGTGGTACCTTTATGTGTCTATTATGTTACAGAGTTACAAAGTCATGATATTAAATTTATATTAGCATTTACTTCATAAATCATACACAAAAATAAAGTTAGTGCATACTTGTTAGTAACTAGAAGGAGAAATTTTACTTCAGAGTCTGAGTATCTAGAACTAGGGAAAAAAGTCTTTCAATTCAGAACTACAGCTAAATTTGCTTTCTAGAAATTATCCTGGAGGAGTATATAATATTTATCAATGTGTGGACGTTTTGACAGCAATTACGGGCATACTTAATTAGAAAAATATGAGTTGTGATAACTTCAGAGTTTGGTGTCCAGGTGGCGTGAGATGGATCATCCAGTGTTAGAATAGCTGTTTTCTTTCACAAAATATGTTACTAGAAATATTTAACATCTGAAAGAATTGACTATTTCAGTATTATACTGCTTATTTTCACTCTTGCTTTTCATATGCCTTTATTAGAAATAGTGCAGTTCAGGTTAGTGTCTGATTTTGAATGACCAGCAGTAATGAGCACTCAGTTGCATGGAGCTACCTACAGGGGAATGCTTGAAATTGGTGATGCCTGCATATTATTGGTAATAACCCTGTATGATAATGATCCTTTTTAATAATCAAAAAAAGGAAGTCCTTTTCAAATTACAATTATTAAGGGCTTGTATTCTAAAAACTTGTTAATATTGTTCATTTATATTTGTGCTATTATTCTATTTAGCGTTACAAGCATACTTCTTAGTAGGTGATCGTAAGCCCCAAAGTATGTGGTGGAAAAGGGCTTTATATTGAAATCTGCTGCACCAGGAGTGAGGAAATTGTGTTTGAGGAGATTGTGCAGGACCTGTGATTTGTGTCTTACTTCCTGTCCCCACTGCTCACTATGGAAAATCCCTCTAGCAAAAGGGAGGGGGGAAAGGATCTTGGCCCAGCTATTTGTAGAAACTAAAAGGAGTTTCAGGCAAATTAAATGCAGTTGTTGATCCTGTACTTGTAGGTGACTACTTAGTTTACACAAATAACTTTGGGGAAAAAAAAGCATAAATATTGAAAGGTATTTTTCATGTGAAAGTCTCTTAGTCTTAGAAAAAATTCTAGATGAACTTATTTTTAGTGCTGTTAGTATTTGTATCAGTTCCAAGTGTTTTTTCAACTGGAGGTCTTAAAATGCTTTATACAGGTAGATATTCTAGTTTTTTTCAAAACATTGCTAAGGTTTGATATGAAACACTTTGAGTTTTTGCAGCAGCGTGTATGTGTGGACATGCAATGCATTTTACTGGAACAGTGTTAAAAAGCACCAGACTGCAAAGTCAGAGACTCAGATAAGGAAACAGCAGACTAATATTGCAGAAACAAACGTAATGCAGCCCCCTTCTATATATGCTGGACATTTGACTACGTTATTGTATTCCCCTTTATCCTCATGTCCCCAATTCAATGCTTCATGCAGTGCATGGGAAATGCCAGCTGACTAGTAATACTGTTATAACCTAGTTTATATATGTGTTTTTCTTTGTCACTCAGTGTGCAGCCTGCTGTCTTATTACCTGCTGTATACCATCCAATTTTTGAATGAATACTGAAATTTTTGGTTTATCTGTACTTAACAAACGTTAGAGAACATTGTTTTTCTAGCACATCTGTGAAATATTATTTCCATTTTACAGATGGAAGGCTGAAACTGAGTCAAAATACTGAGTTTCAAAAAGTGCTTATAAATCTCCAGTGGCTAATTTGGCTTACTTTATTCTTGAGATTTTTAGGGCTATTTTAGAGCATTTAGTAAGTCCATAACATTGTTCTCTTTGACTTTATTTGTGATTGCCTTGCATGTCAACATATCAGGCTCATTTTTTCTCATGCTGGGTACCTAAGAAATATAGAGAGTTTTCATTGATGGCGTTAAGTATCTTTTCAGTTTCTACTATCCTGAGCATGCCAAGAGCTGGCCAAAAATAGATTTCCTGCCCTGAAAAACTAAAAAGAATTCTCTGTCCATACTGTGAAGAACCCAAAATGTTTTAAAAGTTTATTAGAAAGATCATGAAGAACAGACAGCAATTAGATGATAACTCCAAACCAGCAAGTAATTAAATGGCTTGCCTGCAATATTGGAGATTTAAAATGCTACTCTTATTAGTGTCCAACAGGAGCCACTACTCCTGGAGAACATCCTAAGCACTGATTATTGGCTATTCTGGATAAGTCTCTACCTCTTAAACTGCAATTGTTACAGTTCATGTAAATTGGTTAAATGGCATCCTCTGCAGCCTGGTGGTCAGGTCATTTCATTGCGATGTTGGTCTGTGGTCCCATTAATATTTATACTAAATTATATAGCTCTGGTAGGAAAAGAAGAGTGTTCTTAGGTAAAGCGAGTGCATTCCTGGCCAGGACATTGTCTTTGGGATGTAGGAAGCCCAGGTACAAATTCCTAATCTGTATCAGGCAGAGAAGTTCCTGAGCTTTTCTCCCCCATATGACTTTGTATGTTCTAATCATTGGGTTGCTGCCTGCCTCCCAGAGGCTGTGGATATATTTTGGAACAGACAGAATGTGTATTTCTAAGGTTCTTTTTTTTTTTTTCTCGTTGGAAATTTTTTGTGGGAATATGCTGGGGGGGGTTGTTTGTTTTTTTTTTTTTTTTTAATGAGATTTGGTTTTGACAAACTGGCAGTTTCCAGCAAGAAGATCTCTTGGATGGGAAATTCTTTTTTAAATCAATTGTATTTATTAACTGAGTGTTATTCAAGTTCTTCAGTAAAAAAAAAAAAAAGTGTAACATCTCACAGACAGCAGCTCCTTTTACTATGTAACCCTGATTCGTTTCATGACCACCATCTGTCATGTGCCATGTATAAAGCAGGGATCCTGTGGATAACAAAAAAACCCAAATGATCATTTAATGAAAGACTATCATAATGCACAAAGGACTGAATTACAGGTGTAAGCAACTTTAATTCTGACATTTCTTAAATACTTTAATGCTTGGCTTTATAGTTTTAATCTTCTTTCTCTTATCTTTATTTTCCAAGGTGATTTTATTGGGCTTCTTAAATGTAAACATGGGTCTATGACAGTGTAGGATTCTTTGAAACTGTGACCCCTCTCTTTTGTTTGAGCTAACAGTCTCTCCTATTTGAGGTAGCAGAACAGTTTAGGGTCAGTTATAGGCTATTATTCTTTGTTGACCAGATACCCGGAAAGGATGAGGTCATGAATATTTTTGTCTCTGAAATTCTGTTTTAAAGTCTTAAGTTTTAAAAGAGAATGTCTCACTGTCCTGCATGTTATCTTCCATTCACACTTGTTATTTTCTCTTTTTCTTTTAATATGCTTTCTGGATATCAGTGATTTAAAAAATAATTAGCTCACTTCTGATGCTGTGTATTGCAACTACCTTAGCACCTGTGGAAAAATAAGGTGGAATATATTTTTTGCAGTCTGAAAGCTGGGGAAATTTTGATAAGACTCTAACAGAGCTGTGGTGAGAACTTGTAAAAAACAGTAGATGCAGATTTAAAATCATTTTAATTTGTATTTTTTTGAAAGGAAAGTTAAAATCTGCCTGTTCTTAAAATGATTTGTTTGTTAAACGTTGGTTAAACTCCTGGTTCAAAGTAGGCAGATGTGATTGCTTTTCACTGCAGGGGATACTAGGTTTGCATGGCTTTTTTTTTAATTATTATTGTTATTAAAATTGGGAAACAAATTTTGAACAGGTAATTATAATATATAATATCATGTTGGGAAACAAATACCATGCTCAGTGATGACTGGTTATTTCTGGCAGTTTTTAAAAAAACTCGTGTTGAGGCAAAACATGTAACAGAAAACTTCAGTGTATACTACTAAAATTTTGCAGTTAGGAGTATTGAAACATTGCTTAACACAGTTGCAGTCAACTTTAAGAATGTATGTTGCTGTGATTACTTTGTATAGGTGGGACTGTTGGTGACTCCTCTAAGTTTCCTTACACTTCATGTTAAAAGACACTGATTTTACATGCCTGTAACTTGTTAAACTTCAGTCATTTGTGCAGAAGGTTTCCATGCTCTTTGCTGACTGTCTCTTTTTAATGAAGTTTAAAGCCAAAATTGTCTGCTGGCTCCTAAGGGTCAGGCTGGAGAAAAATGTTTAAAAATAATTTCTGATCTTTTCTTCAGGTAATTCTAACATCCCCATTCTTTGGACTAGGAACTTGAAACTGGATGGTGAGGCAACTTTTGTGTCAGAGATGTGTGTTTTGTTGCTCTTTGAAAATCTGTCCAAAATTTGGGCAAGTTATTAGCGCTTGTAAAATTAGCTGACTTCTCATATTTTAGGCATTAAGGTAGAGAACTTCTTGTATACTCAGCAGGACTTCTGTTGTAGTACAGTTCTAAGCAGTGAGATGCAGTGCAGATTCTTGGTTTTCTGGTCTCTAGTCACTGTTGATCCACAGTGCTGATCCATTTGAATGTGGAGAAGACAAGAGCTGAGTTTGCGGGTGTGTTTGAAAGGGTGAACGTGTGGAGAAGAGAAGCAGTGGACTGGAACCAAATTTATGTAGATGGGGAGGGAGTGGGAGCTTGAAGGGCCAGTGCTGGGAGGAGGGTGGGAGCTCTGGAGCTTCTAAGGAAGTGACGACTGAACTGGCAAGACTGGATAAAGGAGCTGGTTTGGGGATACAAGAGTGTCCTCGGAAAAGATACAGGAAGAGCTGTAAAATAGTGAGACAGAAGGGTACCCTGAGACTGGATGCATAGTCAAGGGAGACGGTTTAGGAATGGGAATGGGTGGGAAGTATGTACTGAGAGGTCAGAGTAGGGAAGAGAAACAAATTGCCTGAGAAGCCAAGAGTACAAAGCAGGGATTGGCTGGGCAAAAGAAGCATTATTTCACATGCAGGATTTTTTTTTTTGAATTGTCTTTTTTTTTTTAACTGAGGAAATCATATACTAAAAAAAGCTCATAACTGTGGAGTACTGCTTAAAAGAGCAAACAGTAGGGAATTCTGTAATTCAGATTATCTGTGTAGACTGTATTTGGTATCTCTGTAAATGCATTGTGGTAGTCTTTAAGTCTGTTATCACTTTTTTTTTTTTTTTTTTTTTTTTTTTTTTTTTTTAAGTATCCCTGTTTCACTGACTGTATGGAATGAATGTGATCTCCTTAATAGAGTGTTGTTTTTTTTTAAAACAGGTTAGATTAGTGTCTTCTGGGATTGGCTTTAGATATTGTTGATCATGCCTTGGGGAAGGGGATAGGCTCTAGAGATCATTTCCGGTCCTGTCTTTTATGATTCAATAGTTTGATATCTCTTTGGTGTTCAATATGTAGTCCTTTGTCTTAATCACTTCATATCATTAAACCCTACTCCAGAGACAGAGTTCTTAATTTTCTCATGGGCTTTTCTGTGGCATGCATTGTAATACTGGTGTGCTTCATGAGTACTAGTAATTTTGTTACAAATTTTTTTGAGGAGAGTATGTAATGGTGCATGTTGGTAACTGAGATGCAAAAGTTAGTCATTTTCTTTCTAACTTTGGAAGTCCAACCTGAGCAACTGTAGGACTTTTAAATTAATTTTTTTTGATTTATGTATTTATTGGTATCATAACATGTGTCATAATATTAGAAAAGATTTTATTAATTTGGGTTAAAAATATGACTAATCAGTGCTTCATCAAATTGGGCTTGGGAGCGTGTAGAAAACAATGAACACAGAAATATTTACCATTTGTAATAGGAATATCAGATTTCCAGGAGTGGTGTTTTTCTGTTTCAGGCTATCCAGTGTCCAGCCTCTTTCCCTTCATGCTTCTCTTTCATTTTTACCTGATGTTGGAGTCATGCATACAGCAGACCTTATGGCCTTATGAATAGCTTCTGATTCATTTCCAGAGCAGATCTATCCTGGAAGATTGGGCCCGGGAGTGGGAGGGAACTGTTACATGACTATATAATCAAAGACTCTGTCAGAATACTTGAGCATAAGGGGCATTTATTAACTTTTGACTGACTTTGTAAATATGTTCTTTCAGTTGGGGTTGTGGGATTTCATGGTAGAAATTTAGAAAGCTTTTGAGTTGATAGGCAGAAAAAATCATGTTTGAATATTTGTTGATGTGAAGGCTTTTGACTTTTTTGTGCTGACTGTTCTTCAGTTGTGTTTTTTTTTTAACAGCATTTTTAACAATGTAAATTTTAACATATAGAAATGCATTTAATATACTGTCTTTTTAAGTATTGCCTTGTAAACCAACTGCCATAATGTAGTAAGTAAAATTGTTGTAGTCTTGATTTCTGCATCATAAAAAGGAACTGGAGAGAGATCAAAAAGGGACTTGGTTGTTGTGATATTACTGTAGAACAGCTTAGCGCCTGAGTGTCAACCACAGGTTTGAGATGCGGGAGCATGCAGGATAGAATTCATAAATCCTGTGGTGCTGAGTGAGCAGTGGATCTATATAGGTTAGTCAATAGGAAATGCTGAAGAGATTTCTACCTCCTAAAACAGAGTTTAAATCAATTTATTTGATAATCATGTTCCCTCTCTCAGGTTCTTTCCATGTTGTGATTAATTTTCTTTGCACTGTGATGTAGTACTTCTTCAACAAGAGGAGAAGGGAATGCTTATTACCCCATAAAATCTCAGAGCTGGTTGAAGGCTCTATGCTAATGGGTGATGAAAATTACATATTTGAACCTCTTGCTACTGGAGGAGGATGTAGATTCTGGGTTTCTGGTATTTCGAGCAAGTGCTCTTCCGCTATCCTTCTGCTGAGATTTTGAGTAAAGGATTGGAGGCTATGGCTAGCATGCAATGCAAAATACTCAGTTCTGTGTGTTAAACTTGTTCAAACTCCAGCCAGAACATGTGGCTGGACTTTCCTGCTTTGAGGATCTTGCTCTGGCCTAGGTGTAAAACGGATGCTGGGCTGCTTAATTCTGCTAAAATAGTGGCAGTTCTGGCGTGTATTGAAGCAAAGCTGTAGGTGAACTGTACTGGTGATAATTTAGGTGTATAGTGGCTTAGATGGAGAGTTGTAGGAACACACTGCGCTCTAGGATCACTATTGTAAAAGATTATTTTAGAGTTATGGCTCTGCATATTTACTCACTGGAGGAATTCCCTCTGGTTCTGGAATGATGTAAAGTTTAGTCATGTTATTTACAGAAATAGATCCTTTATTTTTACTATGGAAAATGTCATTAAAATATTTGAGGAATTGCAGTAAAAATTTAGTACGGTTTAAAAACTGTTTTGTCTGTAATTCTCTAAATATCATTATGTGAACAAGCCATCATAATACTGCAAGATAAATGTTCTCAGTTTTCATATCATACTGTAATCTTAGCCTACACCTTGCAGGAAGAATAATGAAAGCAACTTATTTAATTTAGTGTCATGTTAAATAATTGTATTGAATTAGTGCACTTCAAGATAGGAGTTCTCTTTTTTCCTGTAAACATTTGTGTTTATTCCTGACATAAATATTTTTTTTCTAGGCTCAAACTAGACATATGATGTCACGGGATTAAGCAAATTGTTAACCACATATTGAGAAATAATTAGCCAATGAAGTCTTACAAGAAGCTCTGTAGATGGACTTCTGAGGATTCAACATAACTTGTTATGTCCTACTAATTTGAAGTTATTGCATGCTCAGCTACAGTGAATGTTCAATTGTGTATATGTAGCCTGTAGCAATTGCACATAACTCGATTTAATTTAACCCTGTTTCATTGCTGGCTAAGGAAGGTTGAATTAGTTTGCATTTTTCATGGGCTAAGTGCATATGCACAATTATTGCAAGTCAGCTGATGCACGATAACTTGACAGTTTGGGCTAATCACTTGCCCGAGTGTGGTTGAGAATCTGTGAAGGTTTCCTGCCTGCATCTAATTACTGATATGGATGTAAAATTGAACAAATATTTTGGGAAGGATAGTAAATGGATGAAATATTTCATTATAAAATATGCTAATTTTTGATGTTTTCTAACTGGCTGAAAAAGCTTGTTACAGGTACCTGCAGATAACTATTTCAAGGAAATACAAAAAGTTCTCATCTGTTTTTTGATCATGAAGCTGAAGAAATGTAATGCTTATTTTACTATTTTATTTCTTAATAATGAAAAACAAACAAATTAGAAAATAGATGTACTTTAGTTTTAAAAGTGACCTTACAGAAATAGCAAATTTAACATGTTTGATGATGCTGTACAGAAGTTAGAGCTTTCATTAGTAAAATGGCATTGACTTTGATGGAAGTAATTCTGTTTAGTTATCCTGTGCATGAGTACAATGAACAGATTCTGTAAATCAAGTTGGATACAGGTTCATTAATGGGGTTGTGTGTCAAATAACACTTTAAAATGATAGTTGTGCCCATGCATTGCCTTCAATGGGTTTACACAGGTGTAGCTGTTTGAAACTGATATATATCAACAAACTTTGCTGAAATAAGTTAGAATTCTCAGTTTGGCTTTAAATAGAGGAGTCCCTATGTATTCAAATACAGTAAAATATTTAGTCACTGACCTGAGTGGTTTTAAACTGGCACACACAAGATTATTTAAGAAGTGTTTTTGTTTCACTTTAAATATATAATCATTTTATAGATTAGATTTACCCCATGAAGACCAATAGTAACTTTAACATTTCTGTCATTGTTATATAGTATTGTTCTTGTGGCTAATTTGAATTTTGTCATAATAATTGTTAAGTATTCTATGATTTTCATAAATTATGATGTTTGATATCTTTTTTTCCTTTGGGTTACGTTGTGGCCTGAATTGTTAATCACTAAGATGTAGTGGTAGGTTCTCACTCTCTGGGATTTCTTTGGAATAATTTTCCAAATTCTGAACATAGTTTAATGAATTCAACAGTCATGTAGCTTACTAACATAACAGTGGTACATTAATATAGGTGTCAAATAATTAGTTTCAGACAACTCGAAAGAATTTCTATGATCGCTTCTGAAAAAGACTCATATATGATTGGGTAATAACACAGTTACTTGTTCACTAAAAAGGACAGCATCATGTTTCAAAACCTGCCTTAAAATCTTTGAGGAGTAAAAGCTACCTAAAAGACAGCCAATGTCATAGAAGATTTAAAAGAAGTTTTTTGCTGTGAGTAAATGTCAGGAACAATTAGCAGTGTGGGGAGCTCAAGTCCTTTGTAATACAAACCTGGAAAATACATATGTAAATTAATATTGGACAAGGTGAGATAGCAAGTTAGTACTATTAGTATAATTTTGTGTGTCAGATCTAAATATTGTCATGTATGCCAAAGCATGCAGACAATAATGTCAAGCATGTGGCCTGGGAAGGCCACTTGTGGTTCTGCAGGCTCTAATTTTATGGTCTCCCATGGCAACTGTTGAAGCGCAAAAAGGATTATGAATCAAGATGTGTCCCTGGATCATGTCCTGTGAGTTTAATGTGAAGAGTGTAAATTTCTTTGCTGAGGGGGTAAACAGTACCATCTCCCTGTGTTGCCACAGGAACAGATCTTTCCTTGTTGCCGCTACTTAGCAGCTCTCCTCACAGTCATATGTTTCACCACAGGTTGGCGGTAGGTTAGATATTAGACTACTAGAAAATAGGACAGGAGCTCAGTAGTCTGTTAGCCTGGATGAATGGCTGGCAAAGGATAGCGTATAGGTACCTTGGCATCTGATGTAAAAAGGAAAGACAAAAAACTAAGGACCAGCCACTCCTTTTTGCTACTTGAGCATATTATGTCAGTCTTGATGCAAGTTTAAAGCAGTTGAGGCCTGATCCATTTCACCTGCTTCTGGTCTCAGTTTAAATGACATATGAGTAGAAGTAGAAGGGTATCATGCTTCATTTTTAATACTTTTGCATTGCCAGAATATTCTGATAAAGATGTGTAGCCTCTGGGTCGCCTTCATGCTAAAGTAATTTCCAGTTTGGAAGAAAAGCAAATTGATTCTATACCTTCTACAATAGCAAAGCTGCACGGAACTGAGAAACTTCTCCAAAATGAGCCTGTGATTCTTGTGAAGTAATGTTAATGTCTCACACTAGAAAAATTGAGCTACCTCTCTAAAAGGTGGATGTATATCACCTGCATCTTGGAGAAGATTGCAGAGGTCTTTAGCTTTCTTTTACAAGTACTGCCACATATACACCAGTGCTGTGCTTTACATCTTTCCCTGCACATATGCATTTTCATTCTTCAGTGAATTATGGTAGTCAGAAGACTGTGATTGTATTTTTCTCATAACTGGATGGTCTGAAATACATAATACTTATTTTTAGGATATTTTTCAAGTGTTTAACTTTTAAAAATTGAAAGATGTAGTGATGATAATCCCATTTCAGTGTTTTTTGAAATATTTTTTCAATATATGCAAAACTATTGAAAGCTTGGAATATAACTTTAAAGTCTATCTCCTTCATAGAAAAAAGAGACACTTTGTTGCAAACACACATTGCAAAAATGAAGTACTTGGCATAGAAGTGTGTAAATTCTACCAAAAAAAATAAGTGTGATTGAATAATCTAGTCTTAAATTTATTTACTGATTTGATCCACCTGCATGGTCAATTGTGACTGTTCTTCATGCATCTGTAGCGTATGGACCATGTTTCACCTTTGCCTTAGCCATAGCCAGGATAATGGTTCTTTCTGAATTCTGTAGTAAAAAGCTTGCTTTTAAATCCCCAAAGAGGTTAAGGGCTATAATAAGCCTTTTCTTCCACAGTTGTGAATTTTAGATTGTTAAGAAAAGGAGCATGTAGAAGATAGTCATCATTTGGAAGGGAGTGCTTGAAGAATAAAGTATATGGAAGATGAACAGAGCATCTGTGGGTTGGATACAGGCAGGGATAGAAGGATTTGGTGTGGATTGTCTTGGCTTGATCCAGTGAGGACTGAAATAACCTTCGTGGAGCAGTTCTTTGGCCTTCTCCATCTGCCTATATCTTAGTCAGCTTGGCAGTTCAGTTTGTGTCTTGGAACTGCGTCCCTGGCCTAAGACTCTTTCTGTTTTATATTAGCATAGCATCTTAGAATTTAGAGATACATTTAAACAATGCACTTCAGTTTTATTTAATCAATAAAATGATGTCTGCAACCCACAGAAATCTAGAATTTCATGAATGTGAAGGTATAGTAGGCTCATTTTGTGATTGTGGTGCAGTTAGTTTTTGATATTTCAGTAATTAACTGATGACCAACATTTTAATATTCATAAGTGTGACTTACTGATATAAAGCATGAAGTAAGATTTCTCATTAATGAATAGAGACGTTTTAGCAATGCATTTATCCTCTCTGAGATTTTACTAGTCACTTCTTTGAACAAATAATTTTTTTAAAGCACCGTTTCTTCTTTTGCCATTTATCTTTTTGCCCTGTTTTTTTTTTTGTCAACTTCATTATCTTCTTGCTTTCATAAGAGAGAGCTTTCATACGTGGTGTAATTTGAATATGCTTTCTGGAAAGGCCATGTGAATACTTCAGTGCCTGAAATTGGAAACAGGTTTAACAAAACCAAAACAAGCCACTTTTACACTGAAATTTAGACTTCTGCTTTTCTTTGATGTCAGTTTTAATATTCTACTTTTTTTTTAGTTTAATCTTTAAACAGATTTTTAACTTGGCTGTGTAATTGCTAATTAGGCAGTGAAGAAAACGCATCATGAAGGACCTCTCTGGAAAAAAAAAATTCTTATTCTGGTTAGCTTTGGAGCATTGACAGAAAAGGTGGGTTGGATGAACTATGAATGCAGCTTTCTCTGGTTCATGTGTTAAAATGGTCTAGCAAATCAAAGCTGTGCAATGATGTGAGGTAAATGAGATAGAAGAGCCACTTGCCCCTTTCTTACCTTGCAAAATATGAAGAAGCATATTTTGGCTTGGGTGAGCTGGGTAAGGGCTGTACGAGAAAATTTGATTTCTGAAGGTTTTTTTGAGGAGGCATGTTTTGGTTCCCCTCCTCCCCAAAATTTCCTGCTTTTTTTACAGTAATGCAGTGTTTGTGTGGATTTATTATTATTTTTTTTTAATAAGTGATTTAGGCATACAATATCGTCATTGACTTTCGAAGTGTCTTACTAAAATAAGCCTTGGGGAATATTTTGGCTGATTGGAGGATGTTAACAGGGTTAGAACAATTTACAAGTTTCAGTACAACAGAACAGATAACTCTCCGTGGGTCCTTTTGTTTCACCGTGCCTATCACTTCTTGAGCTTTTTGGGAAATACAGAATAGTATATATACATTTGTTGGCTTGTTTGGTTGCTTGAATTTAGTTGCAGGGATGATGTGCTGAACTCATAAAACTAGTGTGAACTTTTGGTCTGTATGGTATGTTATACAGTTTTCAATGATAGTCTATTCCGAAGCAAAGTCAAAGGAATGTATGGCATCTCTCATCATATTTCTGGAAAAGTTATGTCAATCAAAATATTGAGCTCAATGCCTGAAAACATCATAGTGGTATTTATGGAAAAAAATCATATCCCAGGGGCTAAACCTTAAATTAAAAATTTGTTCATAAACAGAACTGTTTTGTTTCAGAAATATTCTAGTGGTATAAAGCCAATGCACCTTAGATTTATTGTTTTAAAATGAAATCTGTTTAAATGGAAGCATTTTCTAAGTTATGTCCACTTTGACAGATGAGTTTTCAGTGAAGAATTCCGATTAAAAATTTCTCATTGACTTTAATGCACAGGTATCTGGGAGAGAGCTGTCAGCATAAATCCTCTCTCTATAGGCTTTAATGGTGAAGGAAGTGGGCCTTCCCCAGTGTCTCTTCCCCATACTTTATTTTGAAGGACCTTATATGTTGTAATGTAATCTGAGTAAGATTCTTAAACTTTTAGCTATCAAGTGTTTTATCTTTTATACATGTATAAGATAGTAGCTGTAAGATCTCTTACAGATCAACCACATGTGTTTCTTGCTTTTCTTGTTATTTTCTAGATCCTATCACAGTCCCTTTAAGAGAGCCTTAGACAGCTTTGATCTTGTGGATTATTTTAAGTTTTGCTCAATAGGTAGGTATACTAAAAAATTGCAGGAGATGGCTGCGACTTTGCAGTTGTCTTGGTGCTAACGTGGATTTTTTTGGATATTCCTTGAGCAAATGCCCACGGTTTACCAGATGTGGATTTATCAAGGACAAGATTGAGAGGGTTAAGACGCCTAGTTCATTCGCCTGTCACCTTACCCATAACCTTGCCTACTGTGTGCTTTTTTTGTCAGGTTCATAGGACAGGACAGGGGTCACGTGGTTGTGCAGGTTCCTATTAACAAGACTGCTGCATCTAACTTAAATTAAGCTTAAAAAAATCTCACTGTACATGCAATGATTATTTCAATGCCAACTAGGGGTATTATGTCAGTCAGTGAACTATGGCTTTATAGCTAGATTTTCAAATTTCTTATTAGTATAAAAATTGGTGGTTTTGTTATGCAAGTTTGGCAGTATCGTGCTTGGAGAGCCTAAGGATCATTAGTATAAGCTTCTGTGGATTACATGAAATGAAGTTAGTATCTCTCTTCAGAATGCATGGGTTTATTCTTAGCAGTGATCATGCTTAATCAGTACCCCCACCTCCATTATTGAATAGTGGCTTTGTTTAGTCAGTTTATTTACCTGAATACTAATATTTCTCCACAATATGTAGAACAGAAATTTTGAAAGTTGTTAAAGTTGTATAAATCTAATTTATTCAAACTCCTTGAGTCATAGTATGAAATGGTTGATGCACATGGTCATGATCTTCTAGAACTGGAAAAATAAGGAAAAAATGCTTTTACTTAGAAACTGATGAATGAAACTTCTCCTTCAAGCTTTACTTACTTTTTGTGATAAGACTCCTCCTGACACTGCAGTTTAATCTATGTCTGTGTTAAGGACAGTCTTTAAAATGTACATGAAAAATGGGGACAATTTGTGATAGCGCTTCTACAGGCAATTTTTATATATTGACTGAAGAGTCCATTCTGTTACCTGGATTGTACATTTCACCCTTCCCTTTTTTGGTGTTTAAGGTTGAAAATGTAGGGTGTTTGGTTTTTTTTTTAATCATATTACCATATATGTTGTAATATACAAGCATTTAACTGAGAAAAACAGTCATGGAATTTGAAGTCTTCTCATGTTTTCTAATTTTACAGTGCTTCTTCTCTTAAGCATCATTTTGATAATGCTCATTCTGTCACTCATGTAACTACAGCTGGAGTTTGGCTAAACTAACTACTGGGGATGTGTTACTGGCCAGAAATATTCATGATGGACTTGACAGCATTAATCCTGCTTGTGTTATCTGTCTAAGTGTGCGTCTTTATATAATACAAAAAGACCTGACAAATGTGTAATTTGGAAAACGATGTGAATATCAGGAAAAAGATTGTGACAGGCAAGTGAGCTGTGGCTCTAACAAGAAAAAGCCCATGTGATTTCTAAAAAATAGCCTTTCAGAATATTTATTTCTTTTAGCATGATGTCATTTGCTTTTAGATCTTGTTTTCTAAAACTATGGAGGACGTGTCTGTGTGTGGGGAATGCCATCTGTTTTTTTTTCCTATAAGGATTTTTCTATTCAACTGAATGCAATAAACCACTGAGAGAGATGGTACAAATCTAGACCTAAATATTAACCGTAATCAGATAAAACTCATCTCTGTGCTTCATGTAACATGTGCAATATAATTTCCCAGCTTTTCAAGTTCCTGATTAGGATAGGTGTGTTTTTGAAGAACAACTGTGTAAAATAAGATAAAATGATGTAAAGATGATGATATTCAACCCACCTCACCCCCTGCCCCACGCCAACATTGCAACTTTTAAAGTTTCCAATCCCTCATCAGCAGAGGGTATCTCTGTGCCCTTTGTCTCCTTAGTTATCATATATACCCTCTGCCTTATGACTTTTGAAATTGGATGACTGATACTGAATTATAAGGAAATACTTTTTTTCACTTACTGCTCAAGAGACCTCAGTCACATTGTGTCAGAAGAAATATTGACAATTAGATAGCAAAAAAAATATATTTTTAAGTTAACCTTTAGAATTGCAATACACTGTTATTAGGAAATGCCATACAAACTAAAATTTTTAAAGAATTTGTTTTTAAAATCTGTTGGTTGAGCTTTGCCACAACCATTTAATTTCAGTTTAACTTTGGATTTGCTAGTGAGTCTCACTGAATTCATGCATAAAGTACTTAAATTTTACCTTGATCTCCCAAACTGTCAGTAGTACTTGATCTAGGCTGTCTCAAAGATCCCCTCTGTTTCTACAACCAAAGACTTGCTTATAATGCTTGCTTATAATTACTGAGAAGCACCAGGTGTTTGAGTATGTGGATTGAAACCAGTAAAAGTGAGGAAAATCTTTCTTAGCTGACCTAGGCAAGGAAATTGCTTTTCAGAGAGCTTAAACACGCACACAAGTGTTGTAAGTTTAAGAATTAACTGAAAAAATATTTTAATGAAAAGCTTTTGGATAAGAAGGGCGTTTCCTTTGTGTTGTGCATTACCTAACATGTGGCATCTATTCCTTATTGAACTTTGTTGCTACTGCAGCTGTATCTGATTGTGAATAGTATAAAAACTGACACAACCTATGATTAAATCATTTGCTGGACTAACACAGTTTTGTAAAGCAGACATAATTCTGCAACTAAGTACCATATGTGCCTGGGTACATTTGAAGTATCTTTATTGGTCCTACTGAAGTGAAAGTTTCATTTTCTTTTTACTGCTTGTGCAGAGTGAAAAACTGGTACTGTTTTGAATGTACCATGCTACCAACAGGAGTCCAGAAAGTGTAATTGACTGCAGGTATTAATCTTTTTTGTTTTGTAAGTTGCTTCTTACCAAGCAGGTCCTTTAAGTAATTATGAAAATAATACAGCAAAAATTAATTTACATTTTTTTTAAGTATTTGATACAGTCTTCTTTCTCAAAAGACCTATGTTAAATTAACATAAGACTATTCGAATTATACATTCTGTAAAGGTATCCTTGTAACTCTGTCCGTGCGTGTCAGTTTTGTGCTGCAGTACTGTTGTTATTCAGAACATGAGTCTATTTTGAGCAGAGACTACTGGTGATGTTTAATTATATGATAATTTTTAGTTTAGTGATGTGGACAGACTGTTATCCTTCAAATTAGGGTGAGATCACCTAATTCAGCTTGCTGTCTCTGTTGTCTGTTAAAAGTGGAATCACTTAACTATTTAGGTTGAGTAGCAAATCTAGGAATAACTGATTTACTTTGAGTTGGTGATTCTTAGAGATTCATGTGGCTTATGATTTTGACACCTTTCAGACAAATAATATAAATGAGAAGAATTCTGTTAGGAAAAAGTGTGCAAATATAAAAAAAAACCTTTGATACATTTTTTTCTTTGTTAGCACATTATATAAATTCTCTGACATTTTTCCCTTTCTCCTACCATTGTTATGTTATGTTTAAATTTGCATTTGTTTTGTCTTTCTTACTATCCTGGTTGAGATGGCACTGTGTTTTGCTCCTAGGGTTCCCCCCATGAATCAACAGGAGTAGAGAGGAAAGCTAAAGAAAATTGTTGGCCTCAGCTTGGTGTGATTACTGTACTTGCACTAATGTAGGCATGCAAGATAATTCTGTGGTACCATTAAGAAGAGGGAAAACTTAGGGGAAATAGAGGTCTTTAAAAAAAAAAAAAAGTAGCCACCAATCCAGTGGCCACCAGTAAAGCTCACTCTAGTACCATGGAAGAAGCATACTTCAGCTTTCTGTGCGGGATGAAAGCTGCTCAGGTATTAATTAACCTGAACTCATTTAGGTCACTGAAATGTCTGTTTTGCCTGTGTAAGAGAACTGTTTCTCCAATTCCTTGGCCATGCAGAGATGTTTGTAGAAGTCAGTTTGAAAAGATTGTAAAGGCAAGGGTAGCAGAGATAAGAGGAACAAAAGATTGATTTAGGAGAACCTTACTTTAAGAATTTTTTCCAGTATTTTGCTGTTACTGAATGCATTTTGCATCTTAAACATTGTGGCATTTTCATGTGCAATATTTTTCTCTGCTATTTTTTCTTATGTTTTCTGAGCAATAAGAATCAGAGAAGTTTGTTCTGTATTTTTAGTATTACAACTTTCAGATTGTAAATGTTGCAGAAGAGTGTTCAGAATTATCCCTTTATAATGAAGGGAAGAGAAGCAACAAAAGAAGTATCAAAAGTTGTAAGCTTTGAAAATGTTTGTTCTTAGTGAATTTGATCATACATTTAATTTGGTGATGTGGATTTCTGAGAAGATGGAAAGGGGAGAGAGGGAGTTAAGGATGGTATAATTGTACAAGCCTTACTCTTTTTTTCTCAGAATTCAGGCATAAGACCTTTTTGCTAAAAGCTGAAAAGAGCTACCTGCAGTTTACCTACCAGTGCCTCTTCTTTTCTACCCCATCTTGTATTGATCGCACATCTCTGCTTACCACCCCTTAAAACCAAAAAACCCTTCTGCTCCTTGACAGGTCAGTGAACAAGTCTGCTGGACTCGCAGATGCTTCCAAGATAGGCAAACCCAGGCTTTACTTGCCTCTTCGTGAAGGTGCTGTTTATTTTCTAGTATTTACTAGTGCTGTTGTTTGTGAATGATAAATCATCTTGGAAACATTTTGTGCTGTTAAGCTTTCTGAAGAGGATTATCTGACAGTGTTGGAGGCTTTGCCAAAATACTCCTGAAGTTTTCCCAGCTCTTACTGCTTTGAAGGCATGCATGCATACTTTGAATTGGAGTTCAAGTTGTTGCTGAATAGGATTCAAGTTGGAAAGGAGCTTGCTCATAAGATCTAAAATAGGAACCTGTACAAAAAGAGCCATTTTCAGTGCACAGTGAGGATTAATGGTTTTGAAAACTCAACGAAGTATGCTGTATATTCATGAGTGCCATCTAATGTTACATAATGTCTTAACTATCTACACATATACAGACATTTCAAATATCAGCTGTGAGTTGTTTTCAGTCAGTCTATTCACTAGAGCAAAACTTCCTTCCAATGAACTGCTGTGGGGCTGATGACAAGTGAAATACCAGCTGGAGTCTGAGCTTATTAGTTCTGTTCTCCAGAGGCCACGACGGGTAATTCTCCTTGTACAATATAAAAATAGAAACTGTGACAATTTTGCTGACTTCCTAGTCTGCAGAAGTTGTAAATTGGTTCATTTTTAGATGGTTTTCCTTAGAGTAGTACCAGTGAAAACGGCCAGAGTTTGCCAGTGTCCTTATACTGCTGTATTGCAGAAGGCATAGGCAAGGTTCCTTGGATCTGCAGAACAGTGTGTTCAAAACTCTTCAAGACCTAAGGAAAATTAAATAGTGGATGTTATAGTGCTTGTATGTCCTTATTTTGATCTGGATGTAGTATTTGGTTTTGTTTTGAATCCAGCTTATTTTATGCTGTTCTTTTGCATGACTTTTGACATGCTATTTGTTTTTAGATAATAGTCCCACCAGAGGTGCAGGTAATACTAGAAATGTGAATCGCTGAAGATTTTTGCCTGGTGTGTTTGGGCCGTAGGGTGTTTTATGATGGACTTAGCATTTAGATTGGAGTGTTTAAAATGACCAGCTTCCCCATGTAGATGAGCTCTAGGTAAGATGCTAGCAACAGGTGAAACGAAGTGCTTTAGATCACCAGGAAGTCTCTCTAGTACTGAGAAATGAGAGGCCTTTCGTTAGAGAGATGTTTTTATCCTTGGTGATTAAGTTCCTGTAGCCTCTTTTTTTTTTTTTTTTCTTTATTGCTTTTTGATGGGTCAGGTGCATTTCTTGGATTTAAACTGTTGCATATAATATTTAAACACTTGGAAGATACTGACAAACTGGACAGCAGAGTTCAATACACCTGTGTTTTGAAAGATTACATCATCTTCTCACCATTGTATCTGCTAGTACTTAATAGTAGAATATAGTCCAGTCCTGAGGGAGCAAAAGGAGCAGAATCAATTGTAGTGTTCTTGATGTTTCTACATTAATAGTTTCTCTTCATTGCATGAAGCAATGGGTACACTATGGAAAGAATCGTAGCTGATGAATAGAATTGAGAGAAGAGGACAGTAAAGACATAGGATGCTTGAACTTGAGAAAAGATTTTTGCAAAATAGTATTTTTAAAGTGTTGCCAGTAGCAGTGCAGAAAAGGAGCCATATTTGTTTTTGCTTCTGTAGTTGAAAATGTACAGAAGGAGGGGAAGGGAGATAAAGTAACGATTAGGTTTTTGAGGGAGAGGACTACATTTCGGCTTGTATTTAGTTTTGGTTCCCAATCCAACTTTTAATTGCATTCAAAATTTAAAATACAGATTTCTTCTGGAGTACCCTCATTCACTGTAAGATTAGGTCATTTCATTCTTTCCCTCTTACTTGTGTACTGTATCTTTTTCACTGAAATGAATAATGAAGACAGTGCTGTCAGGGCAGAGATGGCAGAAGAAAGCAGTAGCTTTCAGTGAGTAAACCCTGAAACAGTTTTGCTGTTGCGTGGAACTTCAAACCCTAAACTTTATGTGAGTACCTTTAATGCTACTACTTTCATTCAGAATCTCTGATTCTCAGGTTGACATGTTACTTACTGTTTTTTACATATATATTCACTTCCGTTTCCTCTTATTGTTCCTGCTGAGTTGCCTTAGAAAAACTGATGGGACTAACTTTTGTCAACTCTAAACAAGAAATTAAGCAATTTCCATTCATCTATATTGTGAATAGTCTAAATTAAAAATATGTGAATAACAGTGAGGTGCTTCAGACTCCTACTTCTGTGTCTTCTCTTTGATCCAGGCTTACAGTATGAAATACATACATTGATAAAGTTATCATGCTCGTGCAAAAGTAAATGCAATGGAAAACTTCCTAATATGTAAAGCTCATGTTTTCTAGGGCTGAACTTTTCAAAGTATGGTAGAACAATGTTTTCGTGTATTGACAGAGGCATATTTGCACTTTTATTATACATCAGTTGCAAAGCTGCAGGAAGTTGCATGCAGTTGCCATAGCTCAGCCGATGTACAGTAAGCTGAAGAAGAGCCCTAAGCCAGGATACTAGCAATATGTGGATAGAGAAAATTTTGATGATGACGGTCGTTGTATTGGACTAAATTAAAGCTCATTCAGAGATTCATCAGGACAATAATAAAATCTATTCCTGCAATAAGCAGTTTTCAAAAGTGGTGAAAGAGTAACTTTATTGCCTCAGCTGTTTAACTGCCTTCTAAGCAAATGTTGCAATAAGCTTTCGGTCTCAGGAAAGATGGATAATTGATGGATATGTGGAGTGGGTGAATACAATTATGTTTACAAGTTTGTATAAATCGGGTATATAAAGTGTAGCTTGTCTATGACAGCAAGTGTTCTGTCCTTTTTGAGGAGACTTGTTCACAAGACATTACAGGTTGGAAAAGGTAAAGGACTTGTGACGAATCTAGGAAAGATATTTTGCGTATGGAAGAGAGAAGAAAGCACTTGGATGTTAGTGCGAATTGACAAATGGTGGAGGGACTGGCCTTATTGATAGCACGGAGGAGGTAGAATGGAGCACGATGTGTGACAAAATGCGCAAGTAATACGTAATATCAGGTGAGGAATAATTATGCAAAGCTTTGCAGCTATAATGTGATGGGATAGAGATGGAAGCTAGTTGAATGGACCCCCCCCCCCCAAAAAAAAAAAGAGACTACTCAAAATGCCTGGGAATAAGACAGTTTTAACAACAAAGTATGGTATGGCCCATAAAGACAAAAATGGCCATTGAAGCCAGAATGGAAATGACAGTAATAATAAGGATAAGAACTTTTAGGTTGGTATAATGTGAAAATAAAATGACAAAAAGTAATTGAAGACTTACATGTATCAATATCTTTATTGATTTCTATTTAACTGAAGTAGCACAGCACCATAATCTCTTCTCTTTGTTACCTATCTCATTTATTGGGAGAGCCTGTAGTTTTAGAACTGTATTTGTTTTTAAATGGTTTTATTTGTTATTTTGGTTGTTACTTTTAATGCAAGACAGAGAAATCTGTATAGCACAGTCCTTAGGGACTGAGGAGGATTGGTGTAGCTTGGACCTGGAGCAAAGAAGAGGGAGGAGGCAGGAGGCAAAGATCAGACCAATGTCCTTATCTTAATGATGAAAGAGTAAAATCAGTTTTAAAGCTGCATTTACATTCTAAACTTCAGTCTCTTTAAAGTAATCTGGCTAAAGATGAAACAGTATGCTTACTAAGTATTATTCTATAGGCCATCAAGAATAATATATCTCTAACTAAAAGTTACCTTAGAATAAAAAACTAATTTCTTTTCCTTCTTAAAAATACTAAAATAAAGCTGAACAGTTCTTATTGTTGGTTGCTGCAAGCAATGAATTGTTTCTGTTCTATAGAGGAGGTGTACTAAAGCTTCTGGTGTTGGGTCTTGTTTGTTAAAAATAACACCCTTGAAAAATTTTCTTCACTTGTTCTTTAGAATGAGGACACTGAATAAAAATGTATGTGAGAAGAAGTTTGTAAACTAAAAGCAAGGTAGACAGAAGTTATTTGTAAAAATTTATGGATATGCATCTGCATATGGTATGCAGAAATGAAAGTAAATTATCAGATAAGAGAATGAAATAATTAATTTTTTGAGAAATTAGTCATCATGATAGTTAGTGGGCCTGTATTAAAGGTGTTTTAGCAAGTTGAAAAACTAAGGTTCTGTGATTAAGAGAACAAAAAAAGCCCTGTAGGCTCCAAAGGTGTTTAATATATTACTCCCTGCCCATGCTAACAGTGAACAAGCTTGTTTCACTGACTGTGCGGGTTCGTTTGGAAGTGTCTTGTTCTAGTGTCTAATGGGACTGCCAGATAAGATTGTTCAAAAGGAGAGAGATTCTCCAGCATTAACCTGAAAGAGGGTTGATTCAGATTTTCATGAGTCATTCCACATTTTATAATAAACTTTATATGCAGATTGCACTTACAGTGAAAGCTTAAAAGTTTGAAAAGAAATTGCAAGCAGTAGGTGGGAGGTTATCAATAAATATGTGCTACTGTTTAAAAAGCGGCATCAGTACAATAATTTAAAGGAGGACTGACAGTGGATGAGTGGAAAGAAGTCTGGAAAATGACTGTATATTCCCTGCATACATGGGACATTGTATCTGGTTTGCAGAAGGACTTGGGAGAGCTGGTTGACCTTCAAGGACAACATCCTCAGAGCACAGGGACAGTTTGTCTCAATGTACAGGAAAACAAGCAGGTGTGGCAGGAGGCCAGCTTGGTTAAATGGGGAACTTCTGACTGAGCTCAAATGTAAAAAGACAGCGTATAGAAGGTGGAAGCAGGGCTATCCAGGAGAAATCTAGAAGTATCGCTTCAGCATGCAGGAATGGAATTGGGCATGCCAGAGCAGTTTCACATCCCCTAGCCAGGCTGAAGGGTCAGGTCTTCTGTAGGTACACTGACAACAAAAGGGAGAGGGAGGAAACTGTTGATCCTGTGCTGAAAGAGGAAGTAACATAGTGGCAAAAGGCAGGGGAAAAGCTGGGGAACTAAGTACCTTTGAAATGTCTCAGCTGGCTAGGTCTGCTGTCCAGTCTTCAAGGTGTTTCTGCATAGTTACAGAGTTTGAGGGAGAGAGATTATGCACAATAGGAGGATCAGTTTGGGCATTATTTAAGTAAACTGGGCACACAAAATTCCATGGAACTGGGCAAGAACCATCTGAGGGATCTGTCTAATGTCATTGCAGGCTATTGTCTATCCTTTTTGAAAAGTCGTGGTCATTGGGGAGGTCACCAGGCACCAGAAAAAGGCTGATGTTAAACCCATCTTCAGAAAAAGCAAGGAGGAGGACCTGAGAAACTACAGGTCATTCAGCCTCACCTCAACCCTGGGGAAGATTATGGGAGCAAGTCCTTATGGAAAACATTTCCAGGCACGTGAGGGATGCGTGGTTGACTGGGAACAGCCAATATAGATCTACTAAAAACAAATCATGTGTGATCAGTCTCGTTGCTTACTGTGATGAAATGTCTGGTCCTGTGGACTATAAAAGGGCAGTGGAAGCTATTTACCTAGACTTTAGCAAGGTTTTTGATACGGTTTTCTACAATAGCCTTGTAGCCAAATTTGGAAGGTGTGGACTGGATAAGTGGACTACAAGGTGATTGAAAAGATCTCTGTACCATTCAGCTGTGGAGTTTAGTGGTCATCAGTGTGAAATCTTAAATTCAAAGCATTCTGTTACAAGCCGTGTTCCTCAGGGACCAGCAGTGCGGTTGATGCAGTTTAACAGCAGCGGCAGCAGCCTGAATGATGGGATGCTTTGCTCCCTGGTCAGCTTCATGAGTGAAGTGAACTTGGAGGAAGTGTTTGATATTCTGGCTGGCAGGGCTGCCATCAAGAGGGACCTCCACAAGCTGGAGAAACTGGCTGACAAGAACCTTGTGGAGTTTAACAAAGACGATGCAGTCCCACACCTAGGGTGGAATAACTGAATAACAGCAGTACGAGCTGGGGACTGACAAGCATAGAAAAAGTTTTGCAGAAAATGACCGGGGAGTGCTGGCAGACAAGAAGTTGTGCTAACCACACATCAGACTGCATAGCTAGTGCATTGCAGGAAGTGATTATTTCCCTCTCTTCAGCACTCGTGAGGCTGCTTCTGGACTATAGTGTCCAGTTTTGGTCTGTCAGTAAAAAAGGGGTAGTGACAAGCTGGAGTGAGTACGACTGAGGGCCACTAGGATGGTAAGGGGGCTGGAAAACAAAACACAGCAGGAGAGGCCGAGATAGCTGGGTTTGTTTATCCTAATGAAGAGAAAGCTAAGTGGGATTGAAATGCTGTCCTCAACTATCTAATGAGTGTATATAGAGAAGACAAAGTCAAGATCCTCTGAGGTGTACAGCTTAAGGCAGCAGCCACCAGCTGCAGTTAGGGAAATACTGATTGGATTTAAGGGAAAAAAAATTCACAGTGAGAATGATGCAACACTGAAACATGTTTCCCAGAGAGGCTGTAGTATTTCCGTCCTTGGAGATACTCAGACTTTTGACTGGGAAGTGCCTTAGCAACCTGATGTAACTTTGAAATTACCCCTGCTCTGAGCAGAGAGTTGGTCCAGAGGTCCCCCCAACCTAAACAGATCTATGATTCTGTGGTGAATTGTCTTTAGGGTCATTATGTATAACTGTAACAACAACAGCTTGTGCAGTGTGAGGGAACCGGTGTTAAAATACTTGACAAGTTAAATCTTTACTGGGATGATATGTTTAGCATAATTCAAAAAAGAAAGTAAAGTTTCATTTAGAGCAAAACTCCTGGCAATTGCTCTCCTTTCTAAGATGAGTTATATGGTATATCTCATGGTTTTGAAGAAATTAAATATTCCAGTTAGATAAAGCTGGTTTTCTCAATGGTAATTTTTTAAACTTATTTTTTCACATTTCTGTATCTGATTTTCTGCATTTGCATGTCCAGTTTATGAGATTCTATGTTTAAATGATAAAAAATGGGAAAAGCTCTATATACTGTAGTATTTTGTGCAGTTGCTTTCTACAGAATGTTGCTTAAAGTGATTGTAATGACAAGTTCAGTTATTGCATGAAGATTCTATTCTTTAAGTCTTCTGTTCCTGTAGATTGACATTTTTAGTAGATGCTGTTGTATAGCTTTAACTTGGTCTTCTTTCACAGTAGTAAGATTTAAAAACTATAATTTGATCTCTTCTAAAGAATATATATTTGATTAACCACTAAAAAGCTACATTCTGGTACAAGATCTCATTTTGTAGGTCAGTGCTAGAAAGAATGCATTTTTATTGTAAAGTAATGTTAAACATTAAAAGATTGTTAATAGTAAATACAAGTTCTCAATGTGAATCTGCAAGCTCTTTAAAATTGTGGATTTAAATGGATTTGCTAATAAGCTAGGAACGAAAAATAAGTTGTATCACTTGCTGATTTAAAGTTGGGAGCTATTGTCAGTACAAGAGAGGGTGAGAATACCTGTCAGGAGAAAGTTGATGACCTTGAGAACTGCAGAAATAAGTGAGATGAAATTTAAGTACCAAATGTTGATACATTTAGAGATTCTTTACTAGAATTTCTGCTGTAAGCAGAGTGCTCTTCAGCTGGGTATGATAGAGGAGGAGTAAGATCCATATGTATTAATATTATTACAGAATACCTAGTCAGTCATCAGTAAAATGAGACTATTAAAAAGCATATGAGGTTTTTGAATCCATCAGGAGAAGTATGTCTATGTAGGGATATGCAAATATCGGCGTATAAGCATTGGTGAGATTGCATCTGTGCACAGTTTCTTTGTGCTCAGGAAAAAAAGATAAGATAATATCAAATATAGAGGTTAGTAAGAGGATTGTGAAAATTTATTTTATGAGAAAACTTGTTTTATAAGAGCAGCCTTTCAGCATAACTTAGCAACGTAGCAGTCCAAACTAATTTGTTCACATGGTGTGTGGGCTACAGCTGGCTCATGTCCAACTAGCTCAGTGTGTTTACTGAGTGATACTCTAATATTTCACCTGTTCATGCAACATCCTAAGCTTTTTTGTCTGGTTCCATTTCTGAAGTTGTGACCATACTTTTTCATGAGTGATGCTTCTGCTGTTAAATTTGTCCAATCTGTAAAATGCATGTGTTTTACAACTCCTTCTTTAGGAGGTTGCTGAGGGATGGTACAAATGAGCTGTTTAAATAATTCTGGAGTGGCTCCCACCTGGAAAGGAGAGGAGCTGCTGGCAAAGATGATACAAAGAGGAGGGGATATAAGCTGAGTATGAATAATTCTAATCTGGAAATTGAAATGAGGCTCTGAAATGCAGAAGAATGAGATACTGGAAATACTTTCCAATAAGAGTGGTGAAGGAAAAATGTTTAGGTAAGGGAGAGAAGCTTGAATTATGAAATGTATTAAATGCATTAGGTGTTATAAATGATAAAGGTCTGGACTTGATGACAAAGGCAATCCTTATTTCTTAAGCAAGCAATTTAATAACTTGTTTAATAATTTCTGATGTATTTAATGTGGAAAAGATAAAATCTGCAAATAATATAAGTTACAAGGACCTGAAAATTACTTTATGGGACTACTATATTTAGCTATAACTAATATCAAATAGTTACTGTTAAACCTCCAGCTTCTGGTAGTTTCAGACTCTACTTTTCTTTGAAAAGGAACTTTAAAAAGTATCTGATTTATTCAGCTGGATTTCTTCAGTGTATTCTGAGCAGTATATTTTTACACTGATGGCTAAAGTTTCTGTTCTTTCTTTTCTGTTGGGAATGTAGAGTCAATGCTACTAAAAGGAGGTGACATGGATTTGTTCCATTTACTACGTAATCAGAAGATATTTTGCTCAATTGGAATTTACTATGGTAAATCCTTTGGTACTAGTAGTGTTAAAGTTTTCAGATATCTTAAAGTGGGTATGACACAAACATTTATAGTGTTGTACTGTTTTCATTGCAGGGTTTGTGCAGGTACAGCAAAATTTAGTTTGGCTTGGAGAACCTAAAGAAGAAATGCTGTGTTTGAAAGGAAAACCTGAATTGATACTGTGATCCCTTGGTGGATGTTTGAAGAGGCAAACCTACTTGCTTTACATGTTACCTTTTCTTTGAAATAAATACAGTGAATTATGAGTCCTTCCATCATAAATGCTGGTATTGATTGTAGTCCTACTGCTGTAGGAGCTATTTGTTCCAGAGGTGAGGATGGCGTTGTGCTGGGTGATTCACAAAAATGCAGTTGAGAGCCTGTTTTGGAAGACTTAATTTCTGAATGCATAGTGTATTATTTGTTCCCTTTACCATAACTATTTGTAGTGCTGATGTGCATCACATAGGATATTTCTTGGTTTCAAAGGAATTGGCTTATTTCTTTCATTTCCAGTCCAAAATAGCTTCAGGCTGTCTTCATGACTTTTCAGAGGGGACATTTGTTTGTGAATTTTGTAATATTCAGGTAAAATTGGAAAAAAATTCAAGGTTTCCAAGACCTTGGAAATTCAAACAAGCAGATTCAATTGCGTCAATGAAATAAAGCTACAGATGAGTGGATGAGACTTGCATGTTCCAGGTAACTGTTGATTATGATACCTTAATTTCTCCGCTTGCTAAATTGCAGCAATGTTTCATCGTGAATCTTCTTGTTTTGGATCTGCGATTTGATAAGTCACCTTTAACTATGAGTTAAACTGATGTGTTCAGATTGCTGACTATTGTACATCACCTTCTGTAGTATTTCCTCCATCCATTGACAGCTGTTTCTTAAGATTGCAAGTGTTATGCAATTCATTAGCTTGATTCCTTAAGGAAGGAAAGCATAAGTGTACCAAATTTTGAGTCTTTTTTGCCAACATTGGCTGTATCTGCAAGAGAGTAGAAGTCTTGAATCTTAAAACAGTTTGTTACAGCAGGCTTCACGAAGACCATCTTGGCCAAATGTGGTAGATAAGCCCTGATTAGTTCTCCCCTGCCATGTTACCTTATAATAAAGTGAGCCGTAACTGAACTTTATAGCACTGACCAGCCTCCATATAGCACTGGATTTATAAATAGCATGTTCTGTATCCATATTTTGTATATCTGTAACCTACTGGAAAGAGTTAAAGGGTAAAGGTAAAAGTTTTATTGTGAATGTAGGATACAAATCTATATGAAACAAGTTTTTGTTAGTTCTGCTGCATGTGGAACAGCTTGTTTTGATATGTTCTTGTGTACCAACACCAGGGGGAGAAGCAGAGAAAGTATATTGGGTCATATCTAGAGCTTCTGATGGTAATGCCTGCCTTCTGTCCATCCCCGGCAGAATTTCTGGACTTTGAAGTGTGCCAGAATTCTCAGATGAGACTGAAACATCAGTAGTCTTAAACTGTTCTGAAAATACTGGGACACTGCTTTCTGAGATAGCAAATCTTGCAATTTTAAGCTAATTTGCTGCTAGGGTGTACATTTTAAAAAGCAAAACATCCCACCTTCCCAAGCCTAAAGCGTTCTGCAGAGTTGAAATACTTTTTTATTTTTTATTTTTTAATTCCCACATGCCTTCTTCCTACAATTTAAAAAATCCCTTCTAGTCTGTGCTAAAATTGACTTTGTAATGGAGAAACATTTCCAACCCCAATTATGAAGACCTTCACTTCCATTATTCTGATTAATTTTTCACATATACAGTTCTGTTAAACTTGATGAGTTTCTTTGTGTATTAAACTCTTCAGTGTGTGTCAAAATGATAAAAAATATGTTCCCCTTTATAGCTGTGAAAGTGAGTACTATCAGTTTTCATCAGTGGCAAAGGGTAATTTGTAAGGTAAACAGACTTGACCTGGGCTGTCTTTCTCTCCTACTTTAAATATAAAATGTCTGTTGTAAAAAGAAAGTGCTTCTGGTTTTTGTAACGTTGAAAATACTTCTCAGCACTCGGCTTGAGCAAGAGTGAATTTTGGGGCACTTGAAAGATGAAGATTGAGACACGTACAACAGCTGATTTTGAGGGGGAGCAGATGATGAACAAAACTGGATTCTCAAACAATGTCTTCCCTCACCTGCAAGTTCATTAAGAATCACTGACAGATACCCACCACCATTATTTGCACCACCTGTGGTTTATACCTGGTCTAGCTGTCATGTAAAGTAGAATTGGAAATGCTGTGTCCTGTTTCCATTTCCAGCATGATAGGGATAGGGCTGCACAATATTTTTGAAATATTTCTTTTGTTATCTTTCAGAATACTTAAATTACAACAATTTTGTCATAGTTAAAAACGACCTGGATAGCATGAATTTGTGCACTTGCTGATCCTTACTGATACTCTGAACTGTTCATATGAACTGATCATATGTATACCTTCTAGTGGTTTTTACTGTGGGATACTCGCAGAAGATTTTTACTACCAGTGACTTTCCAATCATGTAGTCGAGGTATGCAAATTTAATCTCTAAATTTTTCGCCATAAATTTCTCCCAGCTTCTAAAATTTTGCATTGCATTAGTTTTCTCTATTTTGACTCATGATCAGGCAGCCAGAACTGTATGAAGTAGTACTAGTATAAACTTTGTGACATGTAAAATATGTAAGCTGTATATTGTGGTCTTAAAACAATAAGCAAGCAGAATGAAAATTTTAATTCTAAAGTGATCAAAATATAGACTGTCATCATCCATGATAGATAACTTCTCCGTGGAGTATGTGCAAGTTTAGATGGTGAGAGAATTACATTTGGTTTATTTGAATTACTGTTTTTAGATGTTATATTACTGATTAATTTAAAATTTATTTAAAGTTACTAAAATACCTTTAAAAAGAAAAGAGTGCAAAACTAAACCCACCTATCTCAAGGTAGTGACTGACTTAGTCATTTGTTCAGGGAGACTCTGTGTGGAAAGAAGTCAGTCCACGCAGATGGGGGTGAGGGACCGACCCTTACAAGCTGCTACAGCAGGCACAGGAAGTAAGAGGGACAAATGAGAAAGCCAGTGTTGTAGGATCTAAAAATTTAAGCTGTGTTTATTTAGTCCACAGTAATCTGGTAATGAGGAAAAAAAAAAAAAGTTATCAGTCTGTACTGATTTTTGGGCAGTTTTGTAGTTTCCTATACATTGTGTGAAGTGTTGCTGAACAACATCAAAGATGCAGAACAATTTGTAGAACACGCAGTTGTTTTGTTCATAGGTAAAGGGAAATATTATTATATCTCAGTATTGGTACAAGCCGTACGAAGTAGCAGTCCGGCAGTTGGCACAGCAGTTCTTTGCAATCAGAAACTGTAGCTAACGTGTGTAGAAGCGTATCGAGCAAGTGTCAGAGAATCGTGTTGTTTTTATCTTGACTACCTAATGCAGACATTTCTCTTTTCTTTTTCTTTAAATGCTGCTGTAAGTAGTTATCTGAATTTACCCATTTAAAATGTATCTGATGGCTTTAATGATACCTAGAGAAGGAGCCAATGCTGTGATTTTAGGACAGGCATTTATTAAAACAAGATTCCTGAGGATCATCTCTTCAGAAGATGGAAGGATTTAACGATTTGTTAATCCTTAGATAATTGATACCTGAAAGATGTAGAATGAAGCTTACTATAAGTCGATCAGCGTCAAACCTGAGGAGACACTTAATTTCCCTCTTATAAGACATTCTTTATCAGGAAAGATAAGGAATCGATTGGTGCTTTGGTGGGAAATTGAACCTAAGTAGATAATAAAAAATTAAAGGATCTATCATCCATTTTTGTGGAGGTTTTCAAAGACAGGATTTTAGTTACATGGGAAGGCTATGATAAAAGGCTCAGCATCTCAGAATTGATCTTGGACTGAGATCCTGGACATTTCTGATTGTTACAAATTCCATTTCAGTTTTCAGGAGAGAACATTACACCCAAACTTTTAAATGCCGTCTATATCCAACCAGAATTACTGAAGAAGTTACACTTATCTAAAATCAGGAATTAAAATCAGGAATTGTTTCTTTTATGTAACAGCTGGCATTAGGCAAAATGATTCTATATTTTAATTTTTTAAAATGAAGTGAGTTCTGAGGGATCTCTCTTTTTGAAAGGCACAGTCAATATCAACAGAGAAGAGCTCAAATGAGACTCTGTCTTTACCAATATTTCCTGTATATTGGCATTTTGCATTTGTTTCAAAGTACTTTCTGTTCTTTTTTGATCTTCAGAGTATTAAAGCCTAAGAGCTCCTGTGTGTTGCAGAGGTCTTTGCCTTTCTTTAGTGTTTCTGATCTTTGATTTGATTATTTGTAAATTTAACTAATACTCTGTTAAAGTGAGCAAGTGTACTTTTTTATATCATTGATCAGCATTTTTATCAAATCACATTTTATGGTGGGAAAATATTGAGTGATGGAGTGATGGATTTCTGTCCCGTCCCCTCCGCCCCCAACACCACCATGTGACCTTTGAAAGACTGCCCTCAGCTCTTTCCTTGCAAATTACACCTTAATTTTGGTAAGCTGTTATGAAACTGTAGCCTATGAAGTATCAACTCTATTCTGTTTTAGCCAAAGTCTCTGTTTTAGATGGAGTAAGTGGGGATGTTGAAATTGAAAACAGTGGCTGTGATTTCTTTTTTGCTTTACACATTCCACAGTCTCTGCTCCTTACAGCGAGCCTTGGTGGATAGTTTTTCTGCTCCCTGTTTGTTCTCCTTATATGCGGCTCTGCTGCCTTGGTTAAGCTCGTGTTGTTGCTTTTCTGCGTAGAAGACAGGAAGGACGTTAAGCCCGGGCGCCTCTGGATTGTGGCCATAACTGGTATGTCCACGAACTGTGATGTCAGCCTTTCACAGAAGAGGAAATTGTGAGAGCGTTGAAGTGAAATACAACTTCACTAACTTACAGGAGAAACTGAAAACAATACTTTGGGGGCGGATTTTCTTGTTCTTCTGGAAGACTTACAGTATGCGTTTGAAGGCAGCTTCGACTATTTAGGAGGCCAGTTTGTTTCTTGCGTCATAGCTACTGAATTTTTTTTTGTTGCTTTGCTTAAAATCTTATTTCAAAAAATCATTTGTAGTCAGTAAGCCTGCTGAATCAGTACTACTGAAAGTATATGTGAATATTTTTCACTCAGTCTTATGCTCATGTTCTGAGGAGCTGTGACGTGCAGTGTAAGTACAGGGAAGAAAAGATAGCTGCTTGAAGATGTTATACTGTACATGCATAGAGCCTTTTTATAGGCTTACTTGGGCCTGTGCAAATGTGTTTTTGATGAGGTGGTAGTGGCTTCTGGAAAAGAGCTCCTTGTTTTTGCTCTGTAGTTTAAAGTTGGCCATGAAAACTTTAGCTGAATATCATTTAGGTAATATATGTTTTATCAGGGCCTGTACTTACAGTTTATTCACATGCAGTTTTATCTAATACGGATGCCTGTTGTCAGCAAGAGGTGATTTTCTTCTGGTTTGTATTGGGCCAGGAGACTACGAAACAGAGAAAACAGAGTAAAAAAGGTGCCTGTCATTCTAGCATTAGCTGTTTACAACACTTTTGAAAGAGGAACATAGAAATCATGCTGCTTCCTTCCTATTAACTCTTTAAGCTAAATATTAAAAAAAAGTATTTAAAATAAAAACCCAATAGCAGATGTGCATTCACCTCTATAGAATAATCATCTTCTCCTTATATCCCTTTCTATTTCCAAAATCAATGTCAGAAACCTCCAAACCATTGTCTTTGGCAGTGAAAACAAAGCAATTAGATACTTTTCACTAAGCGGTGGTTTTGAAGGTGTGAGCTCTACTCATAATTTTAAACAGTGTCTTTTAAGCATATTCTAAGAAACAGTCATTTAGTTGCGGAGAGGTTCTTTATTCAAGACGCTGCTTAAGTTTTTTTTTTCCTGATATGGATTTTTTTTGACTGTTTAGAATATTACTGTTTGATCAGAAGTTGAATTTTATGGTTTTGTTGGGGGTTGGGTTTTTTGTTTTTGTTTGTTAATCCACAGAAGAAACAAAACTTCTTAAACTATTTAAATGAGATACCTAACCATTTGGCTGGAGGTCAGGCGTGTAAACCTCCGTTCAGGTGGTAATAGGTCAGTTATGTAGCGTGAGGAGTCATAGCATGTTCAGGTCCCTAGAACGGAATAGAGCGTTTTTTATTGCATTTTTTATTTCCCTTCTTGGAAAATTAAACACTGAGTTGTGGAAAATGTGTGGAAATAAAAACATTGAGGTGATGGGACAAGCTTGTGTTCTCCAGTAGTGCATAGATACAGCGGGTCATGTGTTCCACTTTAAACGCTGCTTTGGCCTGCTCCTGCAGTGGCAAAGCTTTTCTCCAGCGAAAATCATTCTGTGGTGGAAGTGAGAGAATGTCTAAAGCTCTTAAGGATGATCTACAAATAGATGTTAGTGAATTAAATTAATTCAGCTATACTTGTTCAGCTTTGTAATTCAGCCCATTTAAATGAGAGGTGTAAACTTTTTATTTTCTAGGAGGTTGTATATAATTTTGATGCATCTTTGGCATGTCACATAGGAACGCTAAATTTATTACTGCTGTCTTGCAGTAGTACCCCACGATGCCCTGGTGTCCTGTGCCTTTCAGAACGTATCCTGAGCCCTGATGTAGCAGTGTTCTCCATAACCTTTTGCATTGCATAGTACTGCCAGGTTGCTGTCATCATCCATGATCCTTTCCCTATCCCTCATGAATGTTTGGAAAATCCTTATTAGATGTGGCCCAAGTCCATTGAATTTTATGGTGCCTTAGCAGAGGTGGAGGACGGAGGGACCTTCTTGAAATTTTATTTCAAATGTGTAGTACTATGAAGAAAGTGTGTTTTGGTTTGATAGTCAAGGAAAAATACTACTTTTCACTTCCTGTAATTTCTCTAAGAAAACAGGGTGATGTAGGGCCCAAGTCATCAAGTTTAATTCTTAGAGTAGGTGTAGTGATACAGTAGACGTCTACCTCAGAAGGAGCCACGTGAAGTTTACTCCACATACCATTTTAATTAGTCTCATAATTTCATTCTGACAGCATTACCATACTGACAGTATTACCATTTTTTGTAGGATTGAGAGGGGGACTGGTGGTTGGAATTTATCAGGAAGAGGCAAAAAGTCTGGCACTTGTAAGAGGGATAGATGGGAGAACAGACAGTAGTTGCTTATGTTACTAAAGGAGTCTGAGACTTGCAGGATTTGATGCCTCCTTACCATCTTCTAGTCCGTATGTCCTATCTGTCCTTTTCTTCCTACTTTTCCTGTGTGAAATGATAATGTAATACATTTGCAATACACATACCATAGAATAATTTCAGCAGTACTGTGTACACAGAATTTGTGGTTGCAGGAACTGATGATGGAATCTGTCTACAAAGTGAGTACTTAGTTTCTCAAACAAGTGATATTTTAATGTGAAGTTGTCAACAAAAAATCTTAGCACGGTGCATGAATCACTGACCTGGGAGGAAGACACCAGCGAGGAGTTTGTTTATAAAACAACATCAACAACAACAACAAAAAATTTGTTTTGGAGGGGAAAAGGGAAGGCTTTTGTGACTTTTAAAACAAGATACTTAGGTAGATAAAGCACTTTAATTGCTCAGAATTAGGCAATGTATGTTCATTATTCTGTGCCTGTTAGAGACAGCTTGTTAGAGGTGGGCACTGAATTAGCAAGAATTGATGCTTTTGAAATATTAGTTTAATGTATCTACATGCTTTCTTGAAAGCAAGGCTATACAAAGTTTACGTTTTCTTATGTGTACTTTAAAGGAATTGTATTGATGCAAGAGGATAGCTTTTATTAGTAGATTGCTTGTAGTGTTAAGCACAGGACATCATACTACCTTCCCATCGTTTGAACCATAAGGTAGGCAGAAACAAATTGACCTGTTTCTGCTCTTTCTGTTGTTAAACTCTTGACTGTGAGCCTAGTAATACGCATTCTTAGTTGAACTAAGAAGTGTTTGCTGTCGTAGATAAGCTGTATTTTCCACCCTCTCCGTCCTCCATGTCGTATACACCATCTCTCTGTATTTAAACTGTGCGTTTCTGAAGTCCCTGCACATCTCCCCTCCCCACATTGTGTTAACTTTTACAGGAATAATTCCTTTGCTCTCTGTCAAACTTAGCCACTTCATCTATGAAGCTGAGATTGATCATTGGAGCAAGGTATTAAACAATTGGGGATGCAACTGTAACACAGTGGGTAGGGAAGTGATGGATAGCAGCATGTTCTTGAAGTTGTTTCTGCAATTTTTTTAACTTATTTTCCAATTCATTCCATGTAAGAGTACTGCCATGGCTACTCCTGTGCTGCTGAACTTTGTGTTATACAGCTATGAACGATCAAAATTGTTTGGTTCTTGGTAGTTCAGCTAGCTATACCAAAACTATTCTGTGGACCAGTAAACCTGTTTTTGCATTTTGTAGTTCATATATATGTCATAAATTCAGCTGCAAAAGAAAACTGTTCATACTGCATCTGCTTATTAAACAGGTATTTTTATTGCTAATGTTTAGAGATGGAGGGAAGTTTCTACCTTGGGGGGGGAGGGGGATATTTCAGCACTTTTTTCCTTCAAACTTTATAAATTGTAGCAGTATGCTGCTGTACCCTAATAGTCGTGTAATCATTAGTTTATAATCTGGTAATTCTTAAATTTACAGTATATAAAATAACATTGAAGATTTACCGATTTGAATACAACTGTGTGACCTTTTCATTCTTAACCTTTTTTACTTCAGCATTGTGTAACCTGAGCTTTTCTAACTTTGTAATGAGTTAAAGCAACCTTATTTGCTGCTACCTTTCTTAATTGTCTTATTTGTTATGGAATAAGCATATTGCAATTCCCAGCTGCATTTCACTGGCTACATAAGTGGTTACCTCTGCAAGGGCTTATCTACAAGTACCCTTTCTGTGTATACTAAATTTCTTCTGGTGGTTGTAACTTTGTTTTAGCCTTTTTCTTTCTTTGCTTTGTAAAATTAGGTTTCCAAATGAAAACTATTATTCCAGATAAGGAAGCAGTATTAAATTCTCTTAGAGTTTACTACAATGGAGTATGCGCTAGAAACTTTTGCAAACACGTTTGTTGTGAGTTGATACATTTGTGGTATTTCTTGGTAGTACTGCTAAAGGTGCAGCTTTAGCTGATGGGCTGTCTCTCTTGGTGAACTGATAGCAAATACATTGAAAATGTGCTCCGTCAACATAAGATGTTGAACTGGAGGGTTTCTTTTTTTCTTTTTTTTTAATATAGCTAAAAGCTTACATGCAGACTAAGGCTGAGATCAGAGGAAAACAGATTGCTTTTTGACTGCCAGTCTTTTTTCTTTTTTTTTTTTTCTTTCTTTCTTTCTTTTGAACAGCTCATAATGATGCATTCATCTTTCTTAGTTTGTGTTTATTTGTCATTGTTAAAGACAGGGAAGTTCTCCACTCTTCAGCAGTGGCTGATGAAGGAGGGAATCTGTGTCAGATCCTAGCAGTGAAGAGTAGGCCATTTGCTCTTCACTTTAGCCCCCCGCAATCATTAGTTTATATAAATAACTTAGATTCCTTCCCATATATATATTTTTTTATTCTTTTGTATTGATCTTCATCTGCCATTTTACCAGTTTTCTAGTTTTGGTAAGAAATTCAATATTGAAGATAGAGTTTAAGCAAGCTAAGGAAGCAATGATTTGAGACATGTGCGTGGCAGATTTTGATAATGCCTTTGAGAGTGTTCATTCCTGAGTTCCTGATAAGCGTCTGTGCTAAGCTTTGATCGTGTACTCCTCTTTCTTCATTTTTTTTTTTTTGTTCCTTAATCAGCATTTAATTTAATTGCCTACCTTTGGTCACCAGTTTCTGTTATAAAGTCTTTTACAGGTTGTTCTGGAAACAGTTTGAAACCAGTGGTGTGTAGACTGTATACTCACAAGCCCCATCTATAGAGATACTCTCCATGTTTACATAATAAACAGAGTTAAAAGGCCATCACTTACTTGAAACAATGAGCTGTGCAGCTTTGCTTCTGAGTATCATAATTGGATTTTTATTAGTTTTATATGGTAACAGGTCTGCTTTTTCAGATACTGAAAGTGGGACTTGCTGCTATGTAAATCACAAGGTCATTTAGTGCCTTTTTGAAAGAGCTATGAAGTTTTGACCCCTATGCATCCCTCGAGAGACCTGTTTTTGTCATTTGCATTTTTCAGTTTGTTGTTTAATCTTCAGTCCTTACAACACTGTCAGATGAGTGCCATCCAATCCTTGTCATTTATTGCAAATTAATTATAAAAACATTCAGAAATAATTTATCCTTTACATGTTCATTATTTGAACAGTTTCTGAGATGGTGTTTTGCTTGCTTCACTTCTGTATAGACGGATGCTAACAAGTGATGTTTGTTTGTTTTTTTAACTGTTGTCCACTTGTTACTTTGCAGTGCACTTACTGGGCACTTCCTACTTTTGATATGCTCAAAGAGCTTGTCTTTGCATCTTTGGCTAGTTGTTCCTCAGATCTCATAATTGCCACTTGAATTTAAATACCAAAATTTGTTTGTTTTAATATTATATTGATTAGACTATTTTTTTTCCTTTTTCCCCCCTTTACATGAAGGGTTTCTGTAATTATTCTGTAGCAAGAATCTTTGGGTTTTGATTAATTAGCAGTTTTTTTGCAGCCTCACCTTTTAGAAACAAATGATCTTTTCTCTCAGGGTAAAATTTAAAAATTAATTGTTGTTCTTTCCTTACCTACTGTATCACTTTGTCGTGTCATCTCAAATTTATACTGTAGTTATTTTTGCCTAGTAGTGCAATCATACTGCTTGAAACAGCCTCTGTATTTTGAATGGTCTTGTGTATTGGACAATAAAATGTGCAAAGAAGTGAGAAACTTCACAGTTCTTGTCAGGACGCTTGTCATTGTGCAAATTTCAGATAGTCATCTGAATACTATCACTGGAGATCTTCTTGTCTTTCTGATAGTTCTGTTCTGTATTCACCAGTGCTGCTGTCATCTAGAGAGTAAACGTATTTAGATGTTTTATATCATTTATAGAATTTGGGATTTGATTCAATTGCCTCCCTCTGGTCATCGATTTCTATTATAAAATCTCTTACAGTTTGTTCTAGACAGTTTGAAATTAGCTGTTAACTATATACTCAAAAGCACTAGCATAGTCATACTTTTCCTGTTTACATAATTTCTGGATTTAAGATGTCGGGAAGAAGTGTTAGATGAGGCCTTCTTCAAATAATTGAAAGAAGCCTCATGTTCACATGGCCTTGGTCCTCATGAGGAGCTTTAATCACTCCATTATCTGCTTGCTGTAGGGACACTACAGCAGGGCACAAGCAATCCAGTAAGTTTCTGGAGTGCAGTAATGACAAAGTCATCAGTGATGACACAGGTGACTGAATATCCAACAAGGACAGATGTTCTCCTGGACCTTGTATTTACAAACATGGAGGGACTGGTCAGAGGCAGCACTGGCTGCAGCAACATGAGATGGTGGAGTTCAAGATCCTGAGAGGAGGGAAAAAGGTGAATGGCAGGATCACAACCAGACTCCAGGAGAGCAGACTTTGGTCTGTTCAGATATCTGCTTGGAAGAATCCCATGCAATATGGTCCAGGAAGGGTCCACTTAACTATTTTTTTTCTATGATTCTGTGATGTTTTTTATATGTTTTTCGCTTAAGACAGAAAAATGTATTCATTCACATCATGCAAATCATCATAGCTATTAAGTGCCAGCTGTCTGTTACACAATTCTTTCATAGCAATACTTCCTCACTTCAGTAACTAAACATATCTTTCACATATGCTTTACTGTCAGGAAGTGCAAAATCTGCTTATTGTCCCACATATATTTCAGAAATGGCAATTTATTGGCTATATACTAGTTTTTATCACCTTTTTACTTTTAAGGCTCTTGAATTAGCATATATAGGAAGCTTTGTGTAGTGGCAATTTTTTAAAAATATCCTTTCACATGTGTTAATTTTATTAATGAAAGAAATTACCCTTTTCACTCCTCTATTTTTTCTTGGAAAGCCATTAATGAATTGATAACCTACTAGGGGATTTGGTTTTGTCTGTATTTCTGCTTTTGAGCTGTTTGTACAGTGTGAGTTTACAAAGCACTTTGTAGTAAAGAAGATTCTTACCATCATAACTGAATCACTGCTGACCATCTGTTTCCATTGGATTCTTTTGAGTCAATAGCTTCCAGTACAAGTTTCTTTAATGAGACTTCAAGGTTGCTATGTGGTCATTCCAAAAGGTGGTCTCTATAGCGATTTTGCATCAACTTTACAATTCTTAGATGAGTTAGTGGAAATTCTATTTCTGCCACAGAGGAAGAACAGTATTTCTAGCTTAAAGGCCATATCCTACCACCATTATGTGTGCAATCTGCATTGATGCTTCATTCTGACAAATAAACTTGGAAACAATATACTGTATTTAGATTTATGCACAATTGCACTGTAACAGAGTATGTATTAATTCCAAAGGGAAAATGCACAGTTATAAAAGATAGTGCTGATATCTCATGAAAAATGAGGAGAGTTGTAAAGTGGTTCTTATGTGTAACATTTAAAAAAAATAAAGAAAAGAATGTTGTGTTTTGTTGTATTTTGATGGAGTTGAACACTCAGGTTTTTTTTTTTTTAGAAGTGGTTATACGCTCAGTCTAGTTTTTATACTTATATAGTTAGTGTATATTCATATAAAACACTCCGTAAATGTATCTGTGATGTGTTGTCTTCAGTTTTCACTCTTGATCTGGGAAAAAATGAAATGTTAGGTCTCCTAAATGTGTTTCAAAGTAGAGCTATGCCCTAAATGATTAAAAAGGGAATGTTCACATGGGAGGTTGGGAGTGTGAACCTTTTCAGTTTCCTAAAATTTTCTTCTCAAATTGTTTTCCTTCTAGAATTTATTCTTGTATGTTATGTAGTAGGAATTCAGCTTTCCTTTAATGTGAGAAACCTTTTTGTCTATCTGTATTAACAAGGATTAAGGTCTTTCTTACTGAATTTACTTCAGAAGAGGTAGGGACACATAATGGAAATGTCATGGGAGCTGTTGACTGTTCACAGCTTTCCAAAATTGCCTGTCTCGTGCAATATCCTGGACATTGAAGTAGAACTTTCGTAAGAGATTTTGCATGCTTTGGTATAGTTTAGATACCAAAATTGCCTTCTGAACTAAGAGAACTTGGAATCAGTCCTTCTTCTGTGTACTTTCAAAATCTGTGGTAAAGAGCAATTCTGAAAGAACTTCCATTCTTCCAAGAAGATCTGATAAAGACATTCCTAAAGGCCAAAATCTTAAGCTGCTTTTTTTTGTTTGTTTGTTTGTTTGTTTAATTTAGCACACATTTATCAGCTTCACTGAAGCTTTGAATGGTGTACTGTCAAGTTTTGCTTGACAAAGTAATTTCACTTGGTAGGAAGTATTCAGTTGCTAAGTCCTGCTGGATGACTGAGTTGAATTGAGGGAGGTCAATAAAGGGCAGTCCGATGGTCTTTACGAGTAGCCACATACGTTTCTAAAATAGCTGCAGAGTTTGTGACCATTGCTTTGAGGCTAGCAAAGAAGCTTCAGGCATGTTACATGCAGTACAGGTTACCTTGGAAGAACTGAGTCTCTAACTAAAATGTTTCTTCAGGGCTTCAGGAGCAAACCTTTTCCTTGTGAACTTCTATGCTGTCAGTTAAAAATGGTACTTGAGCAGGTCAGAGACATCTTATTCCTTGATATTAGAGAAGGGTTACCAGAAAAGAGGAAAATTTAGGAACAGTGAGATTTTCATCTTTGTCCAATACTGCACCTTATTGGAAATAGTTAAATCTTACTGGAGCTGTTCATCTCTCTTACTGTTTATAACGAAGTTTTGGGTGTTGTAGTTAAGATTTTGCTCTTTTTATTACAACTTCTTGTTTGCAAATTGTATTGCATGTTCTGCAAAAGAAGAGGAACGGGAGGCAGAGGAAGGTACAGCAAAAATAGCAAATGAAGTAGTTAACCTTGACTGGATAGTGATTGATAGCATATTTTAATCATAATGTCATGTTATACTATGTTTGAGGCTCAGCTTTGCAGTGTATCATGTACTATTCAGGGATTAGTTTATCATCAGTAAAGCTCTGCAAGTGTATTAAATGAAGATTGAAACAAATAGAAGTTTTGTATTTAAACTGTTGTAACACAGACTGGCAATTTATTATATTACACTAATTATTATTATTACTACTTTTTTCAGTTAGAAAAGGCATGGCTTTGATAGTTGGAATCATAATCTTGGAGGGTGAACATATCTATTTTTCATCCTAGTTGAATAAATGTAGTGGTTGTTTTAAAACTATAGCTACTTGGATCCTTAGGTCCAGTGTTTCCAGTCCAGCCGCTATATCTGGTTCCAGAGGTTTTTTTTAACCAAAGCTCTTCTTATTTGTCAAGGCAAGAATAGGAAGCCTGTGGCTCTGATGGAATACCAGCAGTTAAAGTTAAAGCTAGAAGCCGAATCTTTTCCATTTCCATGAGTTTAGTGAATAGAATAGTGATGACTTTGCATCCACTGATTGCATAGGAAGATATCCCTCTGACATGGATACTTCTAATTCCGTTTAAAACAACCATTCCAGTTGGAGATATTGAGCTGCCCATTTCTTTTTACAAGATGCATTTAAAAAACCTTCGTGTTTCGGGGTTTTTGTTGTTGTTTTTACTTAAAATAAAAAGATTTGGGGGGGTCTTCAAATATGACTATTCAGTGTACATCTCAACTCTCTCATATCAAGGAAATAACTTCATTACTTCTTCCATTTATCTGAGACGCTAACAGGATTAAAAGCCAAAAGTAAAAACTGCAGCATACAATAGCTTTGGGAAACCAGCAGGCTTAAGTGTAAACTTAACTCTTCGCAGAATTAAGTGTAACTTTTGAATTTCTGATACTCTTTTACCTTGTGATGACTTTTATAATTAACCAGCTGTTCGTTGCACTACAGGGTATATCCAGACTTACTGGATGGCAGCATTTTGGAGATCAACATGTGAACCTATCAAACTGCCTTTACTGAGTCCTTGCTAACTCAGATGAAAGATAGTTTCTCGCTTGCTACGAGCACACATAGACAGTAACTGTTGGTTCTCTGAAGTTTTGTAATGTTTTAATGCATGCTAACTTCTTTACCATGAAGACTTACTCAGTTTGCCACCCTAAAGAGGTCAGTGTGGTGAACTTAAGTGGAAGTGTTTGCTCTGTTATTGTCAATTTTAAAATTACAAATATTAGATGCAGCTTTCTTTGGAGTCTTTGTAATCTAAAAGTCCAGCTACTTTAAAATTGAAATAAAATTCCTACTTTTAGAAAAGGAGTAGAACAAAAACAGATCATGCTACAATTATGGAAAATATTAACCTGCATTGAAGTTGCTTAATGGCTTGTTTACCTTTTTGTCTTTGGAATAGGGAGCCTCAGATTTGGGGAAATACTTTTTTCCCCAATTTAATAAAATATATTGTCTAAATGGCTGAATTGTCTTTGGATTTATTTTGTTGTAGAACAAGTTAGGTAGTTATATGCCATATATAATGAAGATTAAGGAAAATTAATTGTGCAGTCAGTTTGAGTACACTGATTATTTTGGAAGAAAAATATAGTAAGGTATGCAAAATCATGGATGCATGAACACAGTAGTAGTCCTCTATTCCTTCCTCCTCAAAGGAAAAATAAAAGAAGGGAAAAGGAGTATATGCAGTGTCTTTTGTATATGCTTTCCTGTATTTGTTGCCATTGCCTATGTACCTAACTTGTACTATTAGGCATTGTTTGATTCAGTGGCGAGTACTTGCAGTGTTAGCTTGATGGTAGTTCTTAGTCCCATCAGATTCTGAAGTAACTTGTTTTCAGCTATTCCTGGTGCTGCATACTGAAAAGGAGACCTCTATAGAAACATCAGCATGGTCACAGGCCATGTTTTAGGGAGAAATGGGAATAATACCGAAATTGTGGACACAAGAAAAATGATGAGTAGCTGGGGAAGGAGAAAGGCATGTCAGGAATCAGTGAGGTTGCATGGTGTTCCTTCAGTCACATAAAAGCTCTGTTAAAGTTTTGGAAAGTGTGACCATCTTGTCTTCCTTTTGTCTGATTTATCTTTGTGCCATCCTCTGAGTCAGCAGCAGCACTATTCCTAAAGAACAAGGGCATATCAGTTGCAACTACTGATTGCACGTGTTTATACTTGCTCTTTCTTCCCCCTTGCCTTTACACACGCGTGCATACACACCTGTCTGAGGAGCTGAGCTGCTGCTTTCTAACTCTTTGCGACCCTCTCTCATCCTTGGGAATCGTGGAAAAACGACTCAAGAAACACAGACCTTCAAAAAATAAATTTTGGATGTGGGGAAAAAGATTCAAGAAGGTCGGCTTGTTTAGTTAGTAAATCTTAGTCTATTTCTGGGACCATTCTGTAAGGTCTTTGGCCTTTTTTGTCTCCTCTGGCCTTGCATGTTCTGGAATTGTTGTGGAAGTAGGAGGTAGCAGTTACAAAAGTGTTGTGTTCTGTGTTTTTCAAAATAGTCTGTAAATGAAATGAAAGAAGAAAATGTGTTTGTCCCTTTATGAAAACAGATGCAAAAGCCTCAGTTGAGGCAAATTCTATTGAGGAGGGACATGAAAACAAATAACATACTCAGTTCAGAAGGGTTTTTTTTAATATATATATAAAAAATAGTACACTTGGCACTGCTATTCATCAATATATACTTTTAGCACAGTTCCTCAGTGGGAAAGTTTCTCAGTTATGCTTTGTGTCATGGATTATGGTCTTGTTTTGCTTTCTTAAGTGAAAATAAAATCTGCTATCGATCGCCCACAATTTAATCTGTTTGTATGACCTACAGTGTTTTACTTGGTCTCCAGTGGTATGCCTTGGTTTTGACATTGTTCTGCCTCTACATCAAAAATAATTCAATTTCGAAATGTCGTAGTGAATCTTCTGTTTTCTTTTGTTTTACTCATTTTTATTCTGAGATTGATAAATTTATACCAGAAGGTGTCCTTATGATAGAAATTTACAATGTGAAACCTCTGACATTCCTTGAAAAAACTAAATTCAAGCTTCATCACAGATGTGTTATTTGTGTTCAGCTGAGCTATTTGAAGATTCATATCTGTCCATGTCCAAATAATTAGAAAAAAGGGGATTACTCAAATCTTGTCTACATAAAGAGAGCTAAGGCTTTTAATATAAGTTAACAGGAGGAATGAATTTGAAGTGGATTAATTGAGCTACATTAAACATTGAGTTGATTTTCTTATTCAGAATTAGTAGCTTGAATTGAGTTTGTTTGTTTGTTTTACTGTAAAATTAAGTTACATTGAATTAACTCTACTTAAATTTGAAGGAAAATGTCCAAACTGGTTTGAAGTAGTTCGGTTTGTTAAAAATCTTACAGATTAATGTTCTTGGTAGATTCTCTGTGTAAGGAGATCGACTTCAAAGTAGTGTTCTTCATTGTACCTGCTATATACTAGCTGGGTTGTAGTAGTTCTGCCCAAACAAATAATTAGCTATTGTTTTCCTCCAAATTATTATTGCAACAAGTATGCTTTCATTATTTATGGGTGTTCAGCACTCGTCTGCATTGCTGCTGAGCTCAGTGCCTTGCAGAATTATCCCCGCAGTACATGGTGTTATATCTAGTGGAGGTGAGCCGAGAGTGTTGAACATCCTTTTTGTGTGTGGTCATCATAATTTTCAGATTCCATCTTACTGTTATTGCTGGAACATTTGCTTATGCTGTGATGTTGGTAGTTTAGGAAAACCTGGAAGTTAGGAAGTTCAGGCTTACTTGACATGATCGTAGACTGCAAGCGGCTTTGCAAACCAGTTGCCACACTTGCCAGGTAGTTTTGGTAGCTTTGATTTAGATTTTGTGGTATCTGCAGCCTATCAAGAGTAGGATATAGAAGATGATCAGTAAGATGGAAGAGATGCTGCTTCAGAGAAATGCCTTTCTTGGAACTGCATCTCTCCTTGCAGCGCTGGTTCTGAACTTCAGAGACTTCTATTGGGCTTGTGCTGCAGACACAGAAAGACCAGCGATGGCCGCAGAACTTAGGATACTTTCCTGGGGAGCTGCACGAATCCTTCCCCAGAGACTGTATACCAATATAATAATTTTCTTAGCAATTGAGAGATGTGATTTTTACCATCTAGCCCCAGTTGTTCTCGGTCAGCTGGTAATCATTTGAAAGTAGTTGATTAACAGTAACTCCAACGCAATGAGGTTGTGTGCTGTATGCCTTAGTGCTTATTAATAATTTTCAATATGTGGGCTTTCCCAAGTGCAGTCCCTGCTCATTTCCTACGCTATGTCTCTGAGTTCATAAACAGAAAGGAGTCTTCTACCATTGTGCTCCAAAAGTTTAGCTGACTATAGGGCTCATACAAAGAAAAGCCTTTAGTCACAGGACTCTATATGCTTTTGGGCAAAAGAGGTATCTTGGCTGACTAGTGATGTTTGTGCAGAGTTGAGGACTAAACATCTTTGTTTTACATGCTTATTAACAATGTCTGTATTAATAATGATAGTAAGAATGACCGTCTGGAAGATTCTGTTTAAAAAAAAAAAAACAAAAAACACCAATGAAGTAAAGAGTCAGGGATTCCTGACACTAATCATACTTTTGTGGTCACAAAATTGTGGAGCTCAACATTTTTAAGATTGCTAAATTGAACAGGGTGTGCCAAAAAGTTTATGTAATCTTCACTTTTAGAATATGAATGCTAACTACAATTAGTTATTAAGAGATGAAATTTTTCATATGTTTGAGGTCTGTTTTATGTAATTATTTTAGTTATTTTTTAGTTATTAGACACGAACTCTGCATTTATTTAAAAGGGACTTTTGCTCTCATGTGTTTAATCTTTCCAAGCAATGTGTTTATGCAAGATGTTAGTAATCTTTATTAAGATGTTTTATTCCATTCAGTATTTTGTGATGGTTTTGTTTAATGTTAGAATAAGTATTTCCTTCATCTATATATTGCATGAGCAATGTAAATTACCTTTTGTAAAAGTAACCAAATGGAACGAATTTGGGATAGTCAAATCCTATAAAATTATAAAAATAATGGTAATTGTGAAAAGGCATACAATAGGACATTACAACTGGGGCTCCTCATGTGGTCCTGCATGTGGTCAGTAGAAACACTTTATTTAAAGGTTGTCTGCCAAGTGATCATGACACTGGTTATCTGTCAGTGCTTCCCTCTAGTAACTTTGGAAAGCGTCAGTTGATTTCGGTTGTTCTGTGTGGGCTGGAAGTCTCAATGACAGTTAAGTTGGAAAACTGGTTGTTAGAGGGAAGAGTTACTAATGTCTCTGCTGAGGAAGAAGCCGTAGCATGTGCTGTCTCTCCGCCGTCTAGGAGCTGAGAGATACGGGAGTGGATTTTATGTGAAGGAGGAAACAGAGGACTGCCAGAGAGCATTTGGATGGAGGAGGATGCGTTACTGTGGTGAGGGGAAGAGATGACCTAATACACAAATCCATAAGAAAAATACCTTGCTACCTCCAGCACTGTGGAACAACTCTTAAATGTTCATAGACCTTAAGGTGAAGAAGAGGCAACAAGATTAGTATCAGGACAAGGGGAATAACATACCACAACTTTGGGTAGTAAAACTAATATGAATATTAATTACAGTATAAAAAGTAGTGAGCTGCTTTCAAAATGCAACCAGAAATGTTATAGTAGTGCGACTGTTTCTCAGTGTTTATTAAAGAAGCTTAGAGGTATTGTAATTGTTTTCTAAAGCTAATTTAAAGAAAAAGAAGGGAAAAATGTCTTGACTGCAGGACTTGTACAAAATCAGCTGCTGCCTCATCAGGTTCTCTCTTCCCAGTTTTGTTTTATAAAGGTTATGAATCTTTGAAAAGAGATCAAGGTCAGAAATGCAGTATTAAAAATTGGGGAGAGAGGAAAAAAACAGCCTATATTAAATAGTTTTTGGTCCAGTGTTTAGTCACTTGGTTTTCAGCTGTCTCCAGTTAAGATCCAACCTGGGAAAGTCTTCAAACTATAAGTAAACGTAAGCACACAACTGTCTTTAGAAAATGACAGCGTTATTACAAAATAACATCAGTAAGATATTCAAGAACAAGTTGCAACTTCCTCTCTCATACCTTTATCACAGATATTTTAATAACAAAGACAATATGGGTTGCAACCTTCAGTACTCTGAATGTACCCTAAGAAAGCTGACCTTTTAGCAAACCCTTTTAGTTGCTCTCATTCTTCTACACTGGTCTTACCTATTTTCTTTCAGTAAAATGAACTGTACCTGATATCTGCATGTGTCTAAAGTAGCAAAAAGTCTGTGCTCACCAAAAGAGCGCAATTACAGATGTGGTTTGTTAGTTGCAATAAAACTTGTACATGAAGTCTGCACTATAGATGGGAAATAAAATGCATGAGCTGTTCGAGTCATTCACATTTTTCCTTTGTTAGCGAATTTCTCAGCTATGCTTAATATCATGACTACTTCCAAGAAAAGTTAGGTTTTTACATGTTAATTATATGTTTGCTTCTGAAAGATAAAAATAACTGACTACCTTTCAGTAGCATCAGAATCTTTGACATGAAGAGATAGGCACCTAAAGAGGATATTTATGGGTTAAGTTTAAAAAGATGTAAAAGGAGCAATAATAAACTCCCTGAGTAACTGAATTCTACCTGACAGAAGTTTTAGCTGCTTTATTTTGGAGAACTGGCGAGCATAACTCATATTCATGCCTAATAGCATTAACGTTATTTTTCCCTCAAAAATTTAATGTTTTTTTTTTACAATGTATCTTTTAAAAACATATCAAATCTTTTATTCAGGTTGTGCATTTTTTGCTACCTTAGCAGTAAGATTTGATCTTGTATTACCTTTCTAATGGGGAAGAACCTAGTATTTTATTTTGGAGTTGGGTACAAGGTTAATTGACATGTTTTAAGATGACAACTGAGCTGCCATAAAAATAAGACTCTCCAAACAGATTCTGTTTCACCTTCATTCTCTAATGAAATAGCAGGAAATATGCTTTCCTCTGGAACAATATTTGTGGTTATTTACATAGCTGCGTGGATGCATTGGGCGTTTTCCATGAAAGTCAGTAACTCTGGGATTTACATTTTCCGATCTGCCTGAAATAAGCTGTGTTTGTTGACCATCAGGACACTTTCTATAAATATAATTTGTTTTTTTCAGAATTCTGGAACAGGTTGTTTTGCCTAAATGAATAGGCTTTTACTTGCTGCTTAAAATCTATTTGTGTGTGAAAGGCTTGCAATATTTTTCTTGATATGGGCTTATACTGGAGAGTTCTTAATATTAAGGCACCTGAATTAAATATTTAAAGTGTTACTTTTAAATGCCTTTAAAACTTGGTAGGGTTGTGCAGTGTACTGTTAATAAGTACTTTTTAATTTTTATATAAAATAAAATGAATAAATAGGAAAAGTTTCTCATGTTTAAAAAAGGAAATGGCTTTAACAGAAAAAGGTCCTAATGCTGGTAGGGACCTATGCTTTTTTTTTTTCAGGAAACTGTGTTCTGATGAATTTTCACCCTTTGTAATTGCAAGGTGGCAAGAAAGGTTGACATTTCCTGCTAGACATTCATGTAGTGTAGACCTGGGAAGCCAGAATGATCTCATAGGTGTTTGCTGTCTGCACATGGCTTCATCTGATTTATTGTGGTGGTCTGATTGTGTCAGTTCTTCCCCCCATAAGGAAGAGTAATTACAGGTGTAAAGCACAATTATGCTTTGTATTAGTTTACGCTGGCAGAAACTGTGCATGTACTCTGTGTGCATGTACTTCAGATGCACACTTTTGGGGGGGGGAAAAAAAGAAAGTTTGCATGTAAGCTTTTTAGCATGGAAGTTAAGATCTTTTCACAGCAAAAATTAAGGGGCCTCTTTCCTTGAATGCTTTGGCCCCTCATACTTGGTATGGTTCCAGCACCTTTCCTGGTGCTTCTGCTGCCATTTACTGTGGCGTCTCTGCCACCAGGAGCACACGGGCAGCGGAGATCTCAGTCATTGGTGCTTAGTAGACCAGAGGATGGTGGCATCAGCCACAAGAGGAAGCAGCTGGTTGCTCTAGAGTCTTTCTAAAGGTTGCTTTATTACCAGAAGCAACTTACAGTTGGCCCAGCACAGTACTTTTCATTAAGGTTTCTTTTCTTATGGTAGTTAAGTGAAGTGATTTGGGCAGCTACTGTTGGAGTAGTTTAGGCAAATACATTGCATTAATGGTGGTTTAGAAATGATTTTAGATAATTTTTATCTCAGGCTTTTAAATTTTGCTTTGTCAGCATCACTCCATTTTTCCCACTGGCTGATCACCCCATGAACCAGACATGCGGGTTTCACTAATACCCTGAAATTGGTCTGTCCTTGTGCTTCCCAAAATTCTGTAGCTGTATTTTCAAACTTAATTATTTTGTAGCTAATATTATGGGAAATGAAAGTGCTCTGCATATAGTGTGAACTGATTTTTTTATGAATACTGATGTATTTTCCTGTGGTTTTATTTTTAATAAGGACTCTTCTGGATCCTATCTACATCCCCCCGCCAGTTTGGGTGGTCAGGTTAGGTGCCTATCAGGTGGCTTTGTAGTTTCTTCCATTACTTTTTTTTTTTTTTTTTTTTAACATAGCAGCTGCTTCAAAAGATTACAGTTTGCTCTAATGCAGGGTTTTTTTGTTTTGTTTTGTTTTGTTTTGTTTTTTTTGCAGAGTTTGAATTGGTGTTGAGAAACTTTATAATCTTTTTAAAAAGTGAATGTCTGTATACATATGCGTATAATTTGTATATGTCCATATGTGTATGCTTTTTTGCATATAAGTTAAGTGTTAGACTATGTTTTGGCGACCGTATATCCTTCCTTAGTGTTTTTAAAAGTGTTTAGATACAGAGGCACGTAACATAGGTACTGACTGTCATTGTATGAAACTGTAGCTCTGGCTTGGAAATCAGAAATACGCCCTCTTGTGGGTAAATCTGTGCAGTTCACTCACACTCAGTCACCATGTCTTGTTTGAATGAAAACGGGAGGATATTCATTCATTCTCTCTCTCTGCCTCCTGCCCTCTCTTGCCTTCCTTAGGCGAAAACTTTCTGATTGCAAAATGTGGAAGTTTAAAACTAGCTATGAGGAAAGGCTTATTTAGATTTATAATAGTGCGTTTGCTGATTTAAAAGAAAAGTCCACTGCTCACTTAGCATAGTTAATACATGAGTTGTGCTGGTTTACTTTGGGTGCACAGTTGCAGTAATCAACTTTGATCATGGTGCTGTGATTACATCAATACAATGCTGCCCTACTTATAAGAAATGAAAAACACTTTCTGGATAGACTGAAAAATACTGAAAAGGTTACAGAATCTAGACTAAATAAAACCTGACTGTATATAAAGCATTCAAATAGAATGTTTTTTAAAAAGAAAAGATATGGAGACCTAATACTGTAGCCTTCCTTCAAAATTAATTTTAATTCACCTAGTTTTGTGCTTAATCTGCTTTTCAGAAATATATTACATCAGTCATATATATGTGATTTTGTAAATCTAAAGATATAGCAATTTTAGGAATACACTAGAGGATGGGGAATTAACATTTAAACACTGAATTCTTGAATGAACAAATGAATGAATACCAAATTCTTGAATGCTAAGCTTGGTTATTTGTCTTTGTGTTACTACTGAGCTGGGATATAACTGCAGAAAAAACATGTTCTTCCCTTTATTCTGTTTTCCAACAAACTCATGCACTCACATAGCTAAGCCATAGAGGATCTGGTGTGTTTGTTAAGAAGAGAACGTGTTTCAACCAAGAGGAAACATTTCAAAAGTGCAGGACCTGAACTTTCTTTGGTAACCAACAGCCAGAGTTGTAAGGTTGTTCTGGTGACAGTCAGATGCTGAAATATCTGAAAAAAAAATGCATAATTACAGTTTCTGTTGTTTTTCTTGCATCTTTTTTCTGATTCTGGTCTGTCTTCTTTTAGTGGGTGATTGTTGATTCTGCACCTGAATTGCTCACAACTTATTTTCATATTCTTTTCCTCCCATAATTTTATCCATGTCTATCCATTCTCTCTAAAGAGATTTTTTTTCTGTTACTCTTACACTCTGCGCTTAACCTAATACTGTGGTGAGAAGTGCAGTATACAGAGAAACGCAAGAAGAACTACATGATACAGTCCAAATCTTGTCGTGTGATATAGTCACCATTTAAAGTAGCCAGTATTTTTAATGTTATAGTGTTATGCCAATCACGTATTAACTTTCATTTTCCCCTTTTTAAACTTCTTAAATTTAACTTTGGTAGGAGCTTTGTCTTAGTTTTATCAGTACTTTATAGTCCCAGTAGACTAATTAATATAAATGCCTAGACTAAACCACAAACAAGGACTAGTTTCCTAGAGGAAAGGGTTGTCTTGCTATGTATATTTACAGTGCTTAGCATAAGGGACTTACTGACTAGTAATATAGGGAGAAAAGGGGACTACATCAAGCAGGTGAAGCAAAAGGTAGCAATGACATAATTACACATAGTATAGTAACAGTGTTTATGATATACTGTCTGTCTGTTCTGGAGAACATTGGAAATGAATGTCTGTATTTCACAGTAAAATCAGGGAGCATTTAAGAGATGTCTAAAATGGATATGAGCCAGGTGTGAGCCAGGTACATAATCAGTGGCACCCTTTGACCTTCAGATGCTCAGTCTTTGGGAGGGGGAGAAAAAAAAAGAAACTTTACATTTAAGCTGTTTAACATAGAAGTTAAGATCTTTTCACAGCCAAAATGTGTGCTGAAGCTGGTACAAAGTATGTGCTGAAAGATGTTGTCCCTGCTGTAGTCTGTTATTGTAACAGTACTCTTTTCAGTATATCTCAACAGCAGTTTAAAACCAAAATTTTATGACTCATGCAGATTTAAGTAATTTTTGAAATACAGGAAAAAATATTTTTATATGATCAACTTAATTTCATTTTATGTAGTTTTGATATTGATGGCTTCTGAAGGTCTTTCTGAATCAGCAGTTATTTAAATAGTTATTTCTGCATCTTGTAAGCTTTGTGGCATTTTATGATCATTACGTTGCTTTCTAGCAATTTTATTAAGAAAGGCATCTTTGTTTTAACAGCAACTTTATTTGAAAACTTTATTTATTACATACATTGTTGGGTAAACAGGCTGTACATAAGATACAGGAATAATGGGAGGTTACTGGGTAGTTAAAAATAAATAGGAAATTAATAGGCAAGATTAAAATGATGGAAAAGGGTTGGCAGTTATTAAAATATTAAAGCAAACCCAGCAGTAGTTAACCAAGCAAGCCCCTGTTCTTTCTTTGAGAATCCAAATAGGAGGTGTGTTTAGCTCGCAGTTTCTGAAGCAGGACTGCAATGGGAAGAAAAGGATGGAGTGGAAAGTGAGGCTAGTATTGGGAGGGTTTTTTTATTTAAAGTATTGAATTAAAAATATTGAAATTGGAAGAGTACTAAGCACAGGACTGAAAGGCATCTCAAAATTATCCAGTCCTTGCAGTAGGATCAGCTTTGGTAAACTACTGACAAATGTTTGTGTAGCTTGAATTTGTAATGACAACTCAAGAAGGCATTCTGCAGTTTGACTATATTTACTGGTTGATACTGGGGAGAAAATAATTTCTAATTGGTTATCTATCTTGCTGAAATTGAAGCCCATTTCTACTTCTTTGTATCTAGAGTGGATATAAGCAGCAGTTTATTCCCTGCCTTTTTGCAGCTACCTTTTAAAATATATGAATTAATTTGTGTGTCTGCTATAACCTTATGTTTGACCTCCTGTCACTGGAATACTTAAGTTCTTGAATGTGGTCACTTTTGTATGGCAGTACGATATCCAACACAGTTTGGGTGTTGCGTTTAATTTTAGGAGCTCTGATAGCAGGACTCTGATACTCTATTTTTAGTTTGTCCAGCATTTTTCCTTTTGAAAATGCTCTTCTAGCACTTTGAGAACTTCTAACTTCTTGAAACACATTTCTTCTGAAATATAACTGCACAAAAAGGCAGCATTTTGTCACCACAATTCACCGGTGATACTGCATAGTACTTTGCATAGCGTAAACTTTAATGTTTTTTAACATTACCTTCATTCCCATCCTGGCTTGGCTTCACTTTTTTATTGTGTATTGTGATCATACCTTTTTGTATGTTATTCGTAATATGCGCTCCCCTTTCACTGTTTTCCTTTCACTATCCGATTCTTTGTATCGCTTCCTTTGTGCTCCCTGATTTCTTCCTCCCCGGAGTGTCTCCTACAATATCCATTGTTTCTGGTAGAAGGGCAGGGTTCTACACAAGGCTGCATGCTGGAGGTGGAAGACATGCATTAACACAGACGTAATTCAGGTTTCTGCTGCTCTGCTACACTCTGCATTGCTCGAGAGCTTTGCAGTGCTTTAATCTCCTTAACTCAGCTGATATTAATTAGCCGTTTCTTTTTTAAAAGCTAGAAGTAGAAATGCTCTACCATCAGTAATAGCTACTGTAGAAAGGTGATAATGTCAAACTTTCTAAATATTGGTAAATGTTTGTTCTCCTGAACTAATTGTGGGCTGCTGCAGTGTACAACAACTTTTTTAAAAATGTTATAGCCAGGAAGAGGAAAAAAGCCCATGTTATCTATCAGTTAAGCCATTTTTGTCTACTGTTCTGATGTTTTGTATGAAAGCACCTATTCTGCATTGAGCAGTCGTTCCCCCCGCGCCCAGCTACTTGACATTTTGAATTCACTAAATGAGTGATTTTGTTAGTGTTCTCAGTGCCATCAAATTCTAGTTGTAGTTTCACTAGACCTCAGTATCTAATTGCACCTTTTTGCAAGTTGTGTTTTGCTCATTGCACAACAGATGTAATATTTGCACCCAAATATTGCTACATGTTTTTTTTTAATATTATGTTTGTTGTATAAACTAACCCCATCACTTAATCACATCAGTCTCTCTCTTTCGTCTACTCTAATCTGTTTACTCACATTATCATACAAAAACATAGTACTGTAAGAGACTTAACGAACTGTCACACTTAGTTCCCTGTTGGAGCAGGCAACCACATCTGTCCCTTCCATAACATCTACGTGATCCATCTGTAAAGTAATGATGTTGCTTATCTCTACCAGTACTTACAGCAGAAAGCTGCTCCAGACAGTGGCTGCTCTGATGGTGGGAAACTGTTCCAGTTTTCCTCTCGCACATACTCATGCCCCCATTCACTGCAGGGTTAGCCTTGCCTTTCAACTTCCCTCCTCTTTAACCTTCTTTGACTGCCTTATGGAGAGCAACCATATTCCCTCTTGACCTTGGTTTTGTTAGCTAAACAAACCGAAGCCCTTCTAGGCTCCTCTTACAAGGCAAATTTACAGTTCCCCGATCGTCCTTGCTCTCCGCACCTTCTCCAGTCTCAGGTCTTCCTTCCAGAATGTGAAAAGTATAAAATCTTGGCAATTCTGCTTTCCTATCGTATATCTTTGGAGATGGTTTCTAATTTAACAATTTATTTTTGAGGAATTTTTCCAACTGAATGGCTATATAATTTAACTACTGTACTGGTAAGACCAAAAAAGAATTTACGTTAATAGTGACTGTTTCTGGTGTCTGTAGCTTTCCCAGGCTATCAGGAAGTAAAATTGATCAGAGTGGGTTTTTTTTTTTTTTTCCTCATTTTAGTGTTGCCTGCAGGGTTTGAAGTAAGATGACTACTGGCAGGGCTTGAGTCAGTTTTGGTACAGCTGCAGTTAGGAAAAGAGAGATCATCAGATAAGAGCTTTCTGTCACACATAGAAATTATATGCAAAAAGTGTTCTGTAACTAAGGATTCAATGAAAACTTAAGTTCTAAAGGGGTTATTAGTCCTTGTGGGATGCTCTTGCAGACTCATGGGAAGTTAGTTTGTTTTTGTTTTTTTAAGCATTACTTATGTATGGAATTGAGAAACCACTGAAATTTTGTGTATATTGGTGACTGTTTCAGGTAAAGAACCTCGAGCAGCATTTGAGACTGCTCTGGGTGTTTGAAGGTTGTTTTCTCCTGGATGAAGAAAACCACACAGTATATCTATCTGCAGCAGTTTCCTCAACTAAATTTCTGCACCTGTAGTGTGCTGTATTTTGAATAAACAAATATAATTTAGTGGTAAGAATGAAACTGTGGCAGGTGCAACAAAGGAAGTCAACTCGCTGTCAGTTCTGTTTAACCTTGGTGTTGTTTCTTTTTTTCTTTTTTTCTTGTTCTCAAAGAATTCAGCTGTGTATAGATAGGGAAACTTTGAAAAGTTAATTTCAGAGGTTCATGAAAACTTTGAGTGGGAAAAAGACCTATAACATTCAGTTTCCTTGTCTTGCTTGAAATCTGTGCAAACTTATTAGCCGAAATATCCTATATACCATTGGTTTTGCGTAAGAGATGATTCTCGTAGGAAGTGACAGTGATCTTTTAGCGTATATATATATTGTATTTGCAAAAATGTTGGTTATTAAAGTAATTGTAAACAAATCATGATTTCAGCGTCTTCAATAGACAACATAAATGCTTACAGAAGATGTCTTTTTACTGTTTCACACACCATTAATACAGATGTCTGTCTCAATTAGGTAGAAGTATATGAAATGCTTTTTCTTTAATTTACTTTCTTTGTTTGCCTTCAGCCAATGCCATGCTCAATTTTTGTCCATCATTAGAGTAACTATAGTGGATGTATCTTTGTGAGTTTTTACAGTTTTTGCAACTACGGTTGAAATTATTACAGTGGACAAATGCTTTTTCAGTAGTTGTGTGTAAGTCTCTCTGTTTTACAGGAAAAATATAAGCCAGTTTAGTGGTGACGAAACCTCTTCCTCTTGTGGTGGTTCCCGGTAGTTGTTTGACCAGATTGTGTTTAATGTTAAAGAGAGATTTTCAGGTTAATTTTGGAAGAACCACTTCTTTTAAAATACTTTAGCATTCTATATTTGTCACTCTTTCTCCTCCTCGAGTATTGCCTCTCTCTATTAGCCCTTTTATATTTGCTACCCCTTCTTTGTATGAAAAATACCTGTCTCCAAAATTGGAAAGTGAATATAGCAGCTAAATACTTAAACCGATTGTGGAGAAAGTGCTGCCCACTGCAGCACGAACCAACAGAATTTTTGCTACCAATTTTTGAGTTAATCTATTTTTTTCTTTCAAAATAAGCCATAAAATTCAGCAGGTGTGTTTTAATTGTCTTTGCTTCTTTATCACATATTGACTGTTGGCTCTGTAGTGTATAATCTGAGCAAATTTTCTTGCATCTTGCTGCTTTGAGGAAGGGGTCTGCTGCTGAGGCCAGCAGCTTGTCTATTGATTGCTTAATGCTGTTTGAATATTTAAGCATTAGATTGTTTTACCCACTCCTGACAAAATTACTTCAGTACGCGGTGGAGGTTATGGTCTGCATTTCATTTATATTGTTGAATTTGAAGTCATCTTCAGCAAACTGAGGGTTTTTTTGTGTATGTGTGCTTTTTTTTAGTGCTTGGGAGATGGGAAGTAATGATAGCTGGCACCTGAACTAAAATATCTGTGTAGGCACTACCATCCCAGAACTTCAGGATGAATGGGGATATGCCTCATGTTCCCATCACTACTCTTGCAGGGATTGCTAGTCTTACAGACCGTAAGTACTCTTTTTTTTTTTTCCTCCTCTTTGCTATGTTGTTTTCTACATTTTTTGGTAAATACCTGTATTTTCAAATATTAAAAATATTTTTATCTTAAAGGTTACTTAAAGTAAACCCTTTCAAAATTAGATTTGATATTAAAAATGTAAATTTTGTCATTGCTTGAAATTTTAAAATATGTTCCAAGAAAAATATGCTAATTGTAACACGAGGTGAAATCTAGGGAAAAAAAATGTTCTTAAGTAAACCTGAAACTGAAAGTGTAGGAATTCATTGTTTATATGACGTATCATTCAATAACACACCTGGGTATTCCACAAATGAGAAAATCATAGAAATGATGCAAAACCTCTTTAAAACATATGTCTCACCCTCACTAAAGAGAGAGATTAGACTGACATTCAGCCAAAGAGAGTTGTAGAATATGCTGAATGTGCTTGAAACCTGTTTCGTTAGCTTTGGACAAGATACAAAAAAAGTTCCTCTAGTTAACAGGGATGGGTACAAAGAAGGGCTACTAGAATGGGAACAAGAAGCTCACGAGGCTTGTTTCTTGGCTCTTCAGCCTACGAAAGGAGTGGCTGAGATATGTGTGCTATCTTTAAAATATATCAGGAAGACAAAATGCAAGGAAAAGAAAGGAACTGTTTATATTAAAGGATGATATTGGCACAAAAACAAATGGTTGTAATCTGACCAAAAATAAATTTTTGAGTGGAAACTTGTAGAAGGTTTATCATTATTGTAGCGAGGTTTGAGAACAACCATTCCAGTAAGGGAAGTGAGGGCAGAGATGTATCTTGTTTCGGAAGTATAGGAAAGAGTTTATATTTATAGCTCAGTTGTCTATTATAGTGGATAATTGGACTCAATGACCAAGATGTTGCTTCTAATCTTGTTTTTATTATTATATTGTTGAAATTTGGAAAGAGCTTCCAAGAGACACTGGAGGGAGATACCTAACAACTGAATTTAATTGCCTACAGTAAAAAAAATCAGATGTATTCAAGCAAAAAATAATACTGTATTTCTTGCTGATATTCTTAAATGTCAAATTGAAAGATGCTGCTGTATATGTATATGTTTATATATCTGTGTTTATGTGTCTCTAATAATGAGCCATTGGGATGCAAAGCATAATAAGTTTCTGGTCTGTGGGCAGTTTTTCAGCATTAAGTATTTGGAGATAATGTTCTAAAAAAAAGTCAAAATATGTAACTGGTGGAAGTCACTGGCCAAACTTGTGGTGCAAGAATTTTCAAAGCACTAAACCACCTTTGGTAGCATTAGCTGCTGTAGTAGGTGCAATATTTCTTTATTTGCAATAATTTTTGTGATGCTTAGAAACTCAAGAGTAGTTAAAAAAGAAAGAAGGCTTGTCCCTGCCTCCCCCTATTTTTCTCTACATGAAAAAAAGAAATTGCAAAGGACAAGCCTTAATGGTCTAAAAACGAGGACATGTTGACCAGAGGCTCAGTTCACTAGCTGAGTGAAATTTATACTGTTTTAATAAATGAGTGTGTTTTAAAAATGAGCGTATTTTTCTAAGTTTTTGTTGGTTTCAGACACATTCAAGGTAATCTAATGCAATTAATGTAAACATTTTTAATGCATTATACACTTGTTGAATTTGTGTCTAAATACAGTAATGGCATACATTGTATAGGAAAAAAATTACTGCAGTTTTTTCCCATATATTTTGCACCTCAGAATACAAAATCTTAGTGGTAAAGGCACAACAGCAAAAAAGGCAATATTAATATTTTACTTATGGTTGCTTTTTCTGAGGCTGTTTCTAATGGATCAGTTAAAACCTTTACCTCAGAGATTTAATCAGCCTTGGAACTTGAAGTCAGAAGCATTATTATCTAGGACCCATGCAAGTGACTTAGCTGTATAGCTGGGGTTTTGGTTTCTTCCAGCTTACTCTTCTCTTGTCTATATAGCCCTGCCCGCGATCTGGTTAGGGCTTCTCGTGTGGTACATTCCTTGCTGTGCCTGACCTGAGAATGCCCTTTGAAGGCATAGTATGCTTGTTTATAATCTCCTTTAAATATTGTGATAAGTGTTTTCATTAAACAATTAAATCTTTTTACCAAGCTTTGCGAATAGGTATATTGAGTGAATTGACGTTTTAGGTCATACCAACCGACAAGACTTGCCTTTCTTGAGAAGATAGCTTACAAAGAAATGAAAGTAACAGGAAAAGAAACTGAGAATTTAAGTAGTGGCTTAAATTGGGTTCCAGAGTGGGAATGCTACTTACACATGCAGATGAGAGCAGAAAACTAAGTAATACAATTACTGTACTATGTGTGACTACAATGACTTTGCGTTTCCGTCCTTCCCCTTTTATCGAATACTTTCAGTTACAAGAGAAGACTGTCTTAACATACTTAATATGTATGTACTCTGAGTAGTTAAAAATGTGTTTTTATTCATAATACTTGCATTAACACATTTAAATATTTAAGTAATATAGTTTGAGGACTTGTCTGTGTTATTTTGTTTAAAACACAGAGTCCACAGGGTGTGTACGTGTGTTTGTGATACAAAATCTTGCCTACATTTCAAATGTAGTTGTTAGGGTTTTTTTTCTTAATCATATGAGGGACTTTGATGTATCCATCTTTCGTATGTTTGTGTTCAGTAAAATGATTCTGAGCTTCTTTCCATCTTCTGATAACAGTTTTGAACCAGCTGCCTCTTCCATCACCTTTACCTGCTACAACAACAAAAAGCCTGCTCTTCAATGGACGGATAGCAGAAGAGGTGAACTGCCTTCTGGCTTGTAGGGATGAAAATCTGGTTTCACAGCTCGTACACAGTCTCAATCAGGTGTCAACAGACCACATGTATGTATTTTGAACTTCATCTTTTATATCAGAAAGCCTCTTTATTCCTTGAGATTAAAATGAGAAGGATCGAGAAGAAGGATTTTTATGACAATCTGAAAATAAGAATATGCAGATTTTTTATTAGGCTTGCTTAGCAGAGTACCATTGTATAACAGTTAATTATTTCTGTAAATCACAATGTTAGTAATTGTCCAGCAGCCATATACATAACTGGTTTTACTTTTTTTTTTTTTTTTTCCTCCACATCTGCTGCTGTTTACATGCTTGTTAGTTATGAGGACATACTTTGTGATTTTGCTTGTGAAATACTCGTTTGTGTTTCAGTTTGGTTAATGGTTCATATAGACAAATACAGAGATAGAATAGAATTATATGCCTAATATTAGGCAAAGAACTTTCTTACAAGACCCGTGGCAATTCTGATTAGCTCTTGAACGTAAATATTTTAAGAACTGAACTAGCAAGTATGCTAGTGTATCCTCTGTTTTTTAAATGTGTGTTTTAATTTTTCATTTGTCCCTGTGGTCCATTAAATTGGCTTGTCTTGACAGCTGTGTCTTTTTCCTACATGTTCCAATCAGTTGTTTTGATCAAAGAGAAGTAGTTTCTAAAAGTCCTCAAAACAAATAATAAAAGAAAGCACAGGTGCATTTAAAGAAAATCTATTACATTTTTGATGGTTCAGAAGGAATCTTGTGATACCACAGATATGTCAATTTCTGTTTTTAAAAATATTATATCAGCAAAGTGTTGGCTGCAACATGAATGCTATGAATTCATGCATGTCTTATTTCTTAATTTCGCTCCTACAGTAGTTAGTCTTTATGCCAAAGCATTCTTCTTTTGTGGAAAAGATCAGGATACAAAAGTAGGCATAAGAAACTTCGTAATGGTCTGAAGGTGACAGCCGTGTATATGTAGGGGCTTAATAATAGAAAATAATTTTGAAGACTAGCAGAAATACCTCTTCTTCCATGGCTTAAAGAGGGGGGGAGAAATGAAAATAGAGGCAGGGAACAGTCTTTTGCAAACTTGTGGGGTTTCTCTTCGGTATCTTAATAGTGAATGATTTGTTTTTTGGTTTTTGGTTTTTTTACTTGACCTGTAGCTTCTTACCGTTTGAAAATGCATTTGCTTTTTTATTTGTTTACTTCCACAATTCCAGAGAATTGAAAGATAACCTTGGCAGTGATGATCCAGAGGGAGATATACCAGTCCTGCTGCAGGCTATCCTGGCAAGGAATCCTAATGTTTTCAGGGAGAAAAGCATGCAAAACAGATACGGGGTACAAAGCGGTAAGGATTTTTTTTTATGATTGCATTTTGTATTGTTCTTTAAGTTTAGGGGACTGAACTCAACCGCAAATATATGTGGAGCGGATATGTAATATTTATGCCTCACCTTGTATCTTATAATAATATCAGGCCACGTATCTTAATATCTTCTAAGGGTGATTCTATCAGAGTAAGTATGGAAATAAACTCCACTGGGTATTTTGTAAAGATAATGTTTAATATCACTAAGAATATTTACTTTGTAGGAGAAGGATTGGTTGAATTTCATTTTTCAATCACTGTATTTGAATTTCTTTATGGGTAGGTTTCCATATTTGGCTTAATAAACAATTGTAGGTTGGAAAAATATGCCTTGATCTTACTGAAAATCTGTGCAATTCTACTGTATCGTGATAGTGGTAGTTCTCAATAATACTGGAGCAAGGAATAAGGTTGAATGTACCATGCTTAACAGTTCCTCCCTGCGTTTAGTTTTCTCAGCAGTTTGTGAAGCCCTACAGAAGTTAATATTTCTAGAGCTGATTCTCTTTTGAGGTGTAGTGGGTATACTGCTGGAGTGAGTAAAAAGCCATATGATGTTTGAATAGAACTTGTTTAGGACAGAGCACATAATGTTCCTCTGCAGAGTACAGATGTTTTCCTGCATGAAGATTTTAAGGGCAATGCTAAATATTTAGAACTTTATTGATCTGTTTTGAAGTTTAAGTTCTGAAAGCAGTCTGCACATTCTGTGTTTGGTTAGTCTGATGAAGAGCAGTTATAGAATATTATTTTTCCAGCTGTGGGAAGAGTTGTGACCCTACTGCCGGTTTGCACAGTGGTCCCACAAAGAAAATGCGTGTGAATTAGGATTTTGCACCAGTTTGGTGGAATGAAATAATTTGGGCCAGTGTAGAAGTGAGAGATATATTTTCTGGATTTTACTGGGGGGAAAGGCTTTTGTAGCCTGATTCAACAGGTTAAGAATAATCCATAATGAAACAGGAGTGCCTGTATTTTTAACAATGTGGTTCAGAAGGAAGATGTTAGTTAAGAGTTATATATAACAATTCCATATGAAACTGTAATAGCTGGTGCTACGTTAACAAAGTGTTTCAGAAAACCAGAAGAGATCACACTTACAAAACTTTCTTGAATGTTTAATATAGTTTTACTTAGTCCTGAATAATTGCAAAGATTGCAACCTAACTGTGATTTTAGAGACTGGAGAAAAAGGGGGAAGAGGGGATGAGCAGATCTGTAGACACGGTATTTTGAGAGGAAGAAGGTCCTGGAATGAATGTTTGGAAAAGCTAGAAAAGTGTGACTGTATTTTCGATTGAAAACGCTACCACTCTTATCTTACCAGCTAGTTGCTGGTAAATTGTTGTAGTTTTATCCATTAATATGTCCCACTCAGATCTCTAAAGCCACAGGAGGCTATACTGATGTGTTGGGCATTGGTTGGCTTTCTGTTTTATGATGCTCTCTTCTAGCATTTCAAATTCATCTCTTGCTTTCCTTAAGGGACATTATTCGCACTTAAAAATGGTGGTGGAAGCCTAAATGCTTTCCGGTATCATCTGTCCACCTTCTGTTGAGTCAAATGTGTAGCAAAGTCAGTACTAGACACTGTAACACCAGCACCTCTAATGCCTAAAATTGACAAGGAGCAATGAAGGAAGTGGACTACCTATTTGCTTAGTTTGGAAGAGCCTCTGCATCATGCTCCCTTGAATGTCAGTTCGTATGGGCAAAGTGAACTCAAATTCATTTCTCCCAACCTTCTTTTCTAATGTAAGAGCAGAAGGACCACCTGGCTAAGGAATTATATTAAATGTGAAAAAAAATTCTTGGTTTAGTACAGTTTGTCAGGAAACAGAAGCATCTCCAGAAAGCTAAATAGTATGCCTTGAATTCTTGTAGATGTAGGGTAAAGCACAAGCTGAATTCCGTGCTGATTGTCCCCAAGTTCCTACTGATCCTTAGTTCAACACTTGAGTTTAGAGCAGGGAAAAATTTTTTTAGTTATGTCTGAGAAAGAGACATTGTACGTAGACTTTTCTCTCTTTTTTGGGGGGTTGTGTCCCCTGTCCTATTCCCTGCCCCAATCTCCTCCTCCTCCCTCCTCCAAGCCCCCCAAAAGCTATCATTTTTGGTGTCAGGTAGCCTAGTGGTAATGTTCAGCTGTTATGCCATCTCTTCATTATAGTTACCTAGGCGTTGCACTGCTCGCAAAAGTTAATTATTGTCTGTCCCGTTGTTGTAGTTCTTCATGTACTCTCCAGACTAATTTTGGAGTGAAATACAGTATATTTTTATATTTTGTGTTTGATTTTTTTCAGACTATTTTCTGTTATCTGGCTGTCTGAACAGACTGATTCACATCAGTGTGCAGCAGCTGGCCTAACTTTGTATAAAGGGCAACACGTTAATTTTATTTTAGACCTTTTTCATCAAATGACATAGGAAGCTCTGAATGTCGTCTTATAACTACATCTGTCTTGATTCTTGTAGCATATGAGTGAACTGGATTTCTTTTTTGTAATAAGTTATTTAAAATTAAGGTTTTAGATGGTTTTAATTTTCAAAATAACTTTCCCTTTTCCCCCTCAACACTTTCTCTTTTTTTCAGCAGATTTGTTTAGAAAGAAAAGCTAAAATAATGTATTGCAATAGGTTAGTATTCATAACATAACATAGGGTTCAAAGAGGACTTAAAATTCACTTGAAACTGTGTATTTATGACAACTTATACACTTTTTTTGGATTAAAGCTTTATGCATCTTTCCATATATGTGAATTATTTTTTCCATTTTTACAAAATACAAGTGCACCTGTGCCTGTAAAAGGGGAAAAACACTGCAGACGTGCACTTTCATTAAGAGTGTATATTTAACTGAAAAAATCACCTGTTGGTCAGCTGTCTCAGCGTCAACAGGCATGATACTGAAATGAAGTTTAACCATACAAGGCGTTTTCTGTGATCTTGAGCTGTGATTTTACATAGCACGTTCTTTTACATTTATCCGGAATGCTAAAATAGAATTAATGTATCATTTTTTTCCAAACAAAAAAAAGTCATAGTCAATTTTGGGAATATGTGTTAGGGAAAAATATTGTTGGAATGTTGTTACTGGGATGATATTTTTTCAAAAGTGAACATTACTGTCATTTGGAATTAACGTTGCAGTTAAAAGAAATTCTTAAATATCTAAGGTATGGAAATGTACAGTGAAGCTGTAAATCTGCTCTGTAGTGATATGACAAAAGTGTAAAAAAAAAAAAAAAGTACAAATGCAAATAAGATATTTTAACATTAATAGCCATAGACAAACTGATTTTAGACTAAATTTTGGGGGCACGTTTTTTCTCCTTTGTCATTACATCATTACTAGGCAGACTTGTTATCTGCCTGGAAACTTTGGAGAGACTGTTCTTTTCAAGTTATCTAGATTGCCAAAAAACCAACAAAAAAAAAGAGACAGAGACAAGAGAATTGGCTGTCACAGAGTAAGTTTTAGTTTTCTTAAATTACATAAGCAAGCAGATTTCCTGTCACTCTTTAAACCAAACAAGTACTACATGCATGTTTTGAAGAGTGTTGTAAATTGGGGAGGATAAGATAGATAAATGTGTCTTTCATGTATACTAAAAGTGCAGTCACTGCTTTAAGCATGATGGGCACATTTTGTCAGCTTTCTGTATGTGAATTTTAAGGGTTAGTTGACTAAAAATTTTAAACTGGTTGGTGAATATACCATACTCTGGTGGGAATAGCCATAAGATATGAACAAATGTAGAATGGCCACACATGGAAATTTCTCTACCAGAAAACCACTATATAGGAAATGCCCACAGGCAACTTGCAGCGCAGCTGTGTGATTCGTACCCGCACGCTGGAGTTTCTTCTTCCCTTGCCTCTGTGCAAGGCAACCAGTGTCCATTTAAACAAGTCTTGCAGGAGTTGAAGATTCACCTTCTGTTACTCAAGACAATGAAATGACCTCTATATTGAAGTATAAAAGTGTTGGATTTCTTCCACATAGCTAGAGACCTTCACTCCTGTTCTCAGCTGGTCTGTGCATTGATGCTCTTGGAGCGCGACCCTTCACACCCACCGAGAGGGGAGAGCAGGACGGCCGTGGTCCAGGGGGATCTGCTGGGGAAAGGCAAAAGAGAAAAGAGAGGGACAGAGTTTTTGAAACAAGATTTTCCCATGTAAATATTGTAGTAATTGAAATCAGTAGTAGTAATTGAAGGATTGGCTCCCAAATGCTCTGGAATGTGGACTACTCTCAGCCTTCTCTCAAACCTTTGGTTTAAAATATTTATAACAGCGATGTGGTTTTACACGTGGCTGTGGATCCCTTGCTATGGCTCCATGAGCTACAGTTTGCACATAAAGTCTGACACTGATTTAGCTGCGTTGATTCTGTCATTAAAATCACCCAGTTAAAAGTAAAACAAGTTTCTGTGCACCTGCACCATTTCAACTTCTACTGGTATCGAGTTGTTAGAGAATTTTTTATACCAGTATCCAAAAGAAAAAGGATTCCTTAAAATTATCCATAATGAAAATGTGAGTTAGTTTCAAATGGATAGGTACTTTTGACTATGGATTTAGTCTATGGATGGGATATTGATTCTACTTTGCAGCTTAAAATACTACAGCAACTTCCTAAATAACACTGCTTACTAGCAGAGGTAGAATTGAAAGATTTTTCATCCCCACGTAGGAAGGGACCACTAAGGCATGCCAGGAGCAGTGAAGGAGCATCTTACACCACTCTGAGATCACTATTAACTGTTCTTGCTCAAAAAATGAGAGAGAGTTTTCTGCGGTCTTCTGACTTGCTGTGAGGTTCCCAAATCTTTTACTTATTGGCATAATGAGTATTGCATGCACTGCTGTACACACCACTCTGGGTTATGGCATATATGGCCTGCTATTAACTGTTCGTTTTTGCACACAGGTTTCAGGTTGGAACGTTAAGGAACTAAGGAAAGAACTACTGTTGAAATTTATAGCAAATTATTGCTTCTTTTGGGAACTTAATGTTTTTTTATGAATATGTCGTGGTGTAAAATGGACATCTTGCATGGAATGGATTGTTTTTAATGTTTTCTAACAGTTGTTGGTAGAAGATGTTAATGTGTGTGTAAACTTGATGATTTCTTCGTATATAATCATTTGTGAAGTGAGAGACTTCATTGATTAAGAGGGGAATGCATATGAAGTAATACTGCTGTCTTCTTTTAATAGGGATGATGATGTCGCAGTTTAACCTTTCTCAGAATTCCATGCGTGGTAGTCCTGCATCTTCCAATTACCAACAAACCACTATCTCACATAGCCCTTCCAGGTAATACTGCTTTTTAAATGGGGTTGGTGGGGAGGGCAATGAACTTCAAATTCAACTGTGGCCATCAAATTCTTGTTGCAAGTATGTGAGTGGAAGTGAGATAATCATTGTCAAGACAAATTTCACGTTTGCCTGGCAGCAGGGTGAGTTTCTTAAGCTCACAAAGTCAAATATAGCACTTTTTAAACATCTCTCTGTCAGTGAATGAATATCTGTAGTCTTATTGCTAGTCGTGATTCCCCACTATCTTTCCCGCCCGTAATTTTGATAGATCATCTTTACTTCCCTGCTTAAGGAAACCTCCTGCCACCCCTCCAGTTGTTCTCTGCCTGTGGCAGAGGCTGGCAGTGGTGGCAGGAGGACAGGAGAGAAGCAGTCATGTGTTCTGGCACGTGTAAGACTAGCAGTGCGACAGGAAGGTGGGCAGAGCTTGTTAAATCGTGGAGCACTTCTTTAACAGTTGCACAGAAGGCCACTAAGAGGAGGATGGTCGCAGTAGTTTGGCCAGTCTTCTCGCAGCTTCCTTTTCAACGTTCTAGTTTGTTCCCAACCTTTGAGTGTCAGCAACTAGAATGTACCTATAATCCAGGCCTTTGTTAATAGGCCTTCTCTAGTCCTCTGGACTAGAGGAGAGAGTTTTGCATGCAGTTCCAGCCTAGTTATTGGTCTTTAGCAGAGTTCATCTGCAGTAACTAGATAAAATTATTAAAATTAACTATTTTATTTCACATTTCACTCAGTGCGATTGTTTTGGCAAATGCAATGCTTTAGATCTGTTGCGGGATTATGTATTTTGGCCTTTTTATCTAAAAGTGATATTGAAGAAGGTTTCATAGTTTTTGATTATTACCACATGGTACATCTTCTAAAAATCCTTGCAAAATCCTTGTGTTAAATACATCTATATTTATTTCTATAGAAGTTTACCTTCTATGGAGTTGTTATTTAGAACCAGGAGTTGTAAAAGCATGTATTGTGTTACCTATAAGATAGCAAGCAGAACATCTGGTTAATAACTTTTTGAAGTACTTCTTATTTTATTGTATTTTGGAGAACAGATAGAAGAAATAATGCAAGTTATAGTGTACATGTATTATTGTCAGGACCCTGTTTTTTTTATGGCTTCCTATCTCTAGGATCCATCCAAGATAAGGCCAATGAAAGAATATGTATTCAGGGGACTGGGTCACATCCTGCCTAACTGCCTATCATTTTCCTATGTCTTCACAATATAGTTTTGTTAGATTTTTGAAGTTCTTTGAAATCTTACTGGAATATTTCCATTGTCAATAGACGGCTCCTTGTTAATGCTAGCAAGCTAGTCATCATTTGATAATGAAATTCTAGCTGTCATTTTCATTCGGGCTTTTAATAAGCTGTGAATGACTTTGGAAATCACATCTTTGAGTAAATGTTTATAACTTGTGCCAGAGTTTCCTTTTACCAGGTGGTGGTCTTACGAATGTTTTTTATTCTTTTACTTTGACTAATGCAGCACTTGGACTGTGGCTCTTAAGTAATAATTGAATTTGGGAAGGTATAGATAATTTGTGAAAAATGTTGCTTTTGAAGGGGTTTCCTGATTATCTTGGAATACTGCACCTTTTCCAAAAGTTACAATGTTCCAGAGTTTTAGTATTGTTTCATATTATTCCAAAAGGAATAATAAATATGTCTACATTGTCTTTTCCAACTTTTAAAAATGTTTTATTTTGTTTTATTTTCAGCCGGTTTGTGCCACCACAGACAAGCTCTGGCAACAGATTTTTGGCACAACAGAACAGTCCAGTGCCTAGTCCATATGCTCCTCAAAGCCCTGCAGGATACATGCCATATTCACATCCTCCCAGTTACACACCACATCCTCAGATGCAGCAAGGTAAGTCTGTGATTTTTTTTTTTTTCCTTCTCCTATCTCATGCCGCTTTACCTTAATGTGCATATTTCACAGCTCTTTAATTTCCTTGGAGGAGACATATGCTTAATGCAAAACTCTGAGGGTTTTGGTATGTTTACATTTTGCTTACCAGACTGCACCAATGGCAATAAATACTTAAAAAAAGAAGAGGGGGTGAGACAAAACACACAAACACACCAGGTGCCATTGCTCCCCTGTTTACACTTATTTCTTATAGTTACACATAATTAGAAAAATCAAACTATGGCTCTCACTTAAAGAACTCATTTTTGCCAATGTAGGTGACAGTTCTGCTTCCAGCTCATTTAGCTTTACCCAACCTTTGTAGTGTAGACTAGACTAGTTCTAAGTTGGCCAGAATTCTGCTCAAAGTATGCAGCAACTGGCGAAGATGACCTTCAGAATGAATGGATTTCTTTGTTCTTCCCCCTTTTTGAAACAATCTTGAACAACACAAACATTGTTAAAGTATCTGGGAACTTAGGCATGTTTTTTTGGTAAGTAGAATTTTCATTGGATTCTTCTAAATCATCCGTTCTTAAAGTTTAGCAGTGTTTTTAGAAAATATATAGCTGTTCTGTATTTAATGTTATGTTTCATATGTATATCTCAGAAGTTTCATATACCAAGATAAATCAATACAAATTATCTTGAAGAAAAAAATAAGTTTTCTATAACCTATAAGAATGTGACACTGACTGTAATTACAATATCTGTGGAGAGAAGCTTGGCTAACCTCTATGTGGAATTCAGATTTTGAATCCTCTTGAAAGTCCAAGTCTTAGATAGCTGGTTTAATTCAAGGTATTTGTGTTAGAAAGATTCAGTCAAGGAATTTGGGTTCTTGCTCAGATTCCACACCTCTTGCAGCCATCTCTCATTAGTATCTGCTATTAAGTTGTTTTCTGTAAGACCTTTTAGAGTTAGCGCGCGTGTGTGTGTGTGTGTGTGTGTATCAGTATAATTATTTGTATTTTTCTTATTTCAGCTTCAGTATCCAGTCCCATTGTCTCAGGTGGGATGAGAAACCTCCATGAAAATAAAGTTTCAAGTCAGTTGTCAGGCAATTCAGCTAATCATCATGCTGATAATTCTAGACATGGCTCAAATGAAGACTACCTACAGATGGTGCACAGACTAAGTAGTGATGTATGTTGCCTAAAGTGGTTTATTATGATAAAGCGAATATATGTTTAGCTATCTTAAAAGTCAGATATTTTAGTATGTTACTGTCGATGCATAAAAATACTGAAAGTATATTTTATTTTGACACATTTACACTAAACCCTTTAACCTTAGCATGTGAAGTTTTTTCCTTCGTGGCCTGTCTTTTGTTTGGAACCATTTATAACATCCATTCTGTTGAAATTATGAAAAGTGAAAAATCTCACTCCTATGTAAGTTTATTTTAAGAAATGGTAAGAGTGTTGCTACAATTATTGTAGTAATATGTTAATGTGAACAATACTAGAATCTAAATAGGCAATAGTTAACTCGTCTCACTGAGGATCCTAGTAATTCTCAGTTGGACTTGAAATACCTGAATAACCTGTTGGATAGTAATTTGGTCTTGTCAAAGGCAAGAGTTCCTGTGGATCTTTCTTCTTCCTGTGCTATCATGAGCTTTATGGCCTGGTGTCTTCTTGAGAGGTTTCCCCATGTGTCAGTAACTTCAGTTAACATGTGAGAAATTCTTGCTGAACTCTAGAGTGCTAATTTCTAAAGGAAAAAGTGATGCTCCAGACTTCTCCAAAATTCTTTCCTAAACTAGTGATGATTTTTCTTCTTAATGAGCGTCTCATCCTGCGGAAGAAGCTTGTTGGAATTCTTCCTTACAAGTTTGACACACAATCTCTTGACAGCTTTTAAGTGGAGAGCCCTTGAGTTTCACTTTTGTTTTTTGACTTTAGGCTCTTTGAACAATGTGGTCATAGTAATGCCTACAACAGTTTTTGAGCAAAACTTGATTTCTTTTTTTTCTTTCGTTCTTTAAAGTGTTTTCTTTAGATTATATGGGGTAACTCTCATGCAACTAAGTAAGAGTTGCAATCAACAAATGTGCTTATTAACACTAGGTTCCTTAAATCCCTTACCAGAGTTAATACAATAGATCTGAGAGTGTCATCAGTTTTATTAATCTTGTTTTTAATCAGTTTAAGTCTTGTTTAAAAAAAGGTTAACTAAGCAGTAGTATTTCAAATAAAAAGTTTTATAATGAAATACGCTATAAAAGCATTTCAAATGAAAAAAGTTTATAATACGGAATTGTCAGATGTTTCTGTCAGTCTCTGCTTCAGTGGTGCAAATCCTTGAAAATAGGAAGCTGCCTTTGGCATTAGATATACATACATCCTCCAACTATGTTAAAGGCGCACTATCAAGAGAATCTTGGTTTTATTAAGACAAGATTTGTGGACAGCTTTAATATTAGGATAATTTATTTCAGTGTTTAAAGAGGGAGTATTTAAAAAAAAGTCCATCGCTAATTTTGTGAACAGCTTCCTGGTTCATGAGAGCTTATAAATGAAACTCATTCAGAATTGACAGACTATGAAACGCAAAACATGCTGTCATAATTTAATGTATTTGGAGAAATACTAAGATAAAAAGTAGTAAAAAGTGTATTTGATCCATTCATTTTGTATTTAAATTTTCAAATATACAAATTAGGGAGATAGAGCATAATAAACTTCATGTGACTGAAGAACAGGTGTCTGATAAATATAAGTAAAGCAAACATTTAGAGAAAATTCTAGTTGTTTTTTCTGAAATGTTCATCTTCACAACTTCTATCCCTTTATGCATTTTCTTAACAGGCATATTTATGTGTAAATATATTTTATCATAATTGTACTTTTTACATCTGACTTTAATTGTTATCATGCAGAAAATGGTTTGAATGATTTGGATTAATTCAAGTTTTGCATCTACATATGAACAATAAGCTTACTCATAATGTTGCAGCTGTGTCAGAAGCAGTGTAACATTTGGCATTGATGCGGCTATAAATGAGGTTTATTAGATCATAAAATTTACTTTAATTGTTCTGTAATACTTAATTTTAGAGTTTTATTGCTTAAGAACAAAGCTGACAAAGTTTTGAATAGTTACAGGATATTCTTTATCTGCAACAAAAGATTTTTATAAAATCAATAAATATGCACTTGAAGGATAACTCCGCATACACTCAATTTAAGGACTCTTCTTTCTTTCTTTTTTCTTTCTGTGAAAGATATATGAGAGCATTCCTGATTTTGGTTTGGCTTACATTTCAGCATTTGATTCAGCTTTGAACAAGGAAACAGTAAATGAGCATTTCTCAGGAGTTGCAGCTGCAATAGGAATGGCGTGTATACATGAAAGATTGTCTACCTGGTTAGTTGTAGTTAGTCTGTTAAAAGGCAGCACCTCTGCCTTTGTCCTTGGCAGCCATGGCTATAGCACCTCTCCCATCATAATAAAACGTGTATGCTAAAAAATTACTAAGCTGAATTCTTTCAGTATTTGGGATTTTGAGTATGTATGGAGGGAGTTATTATGATTCAAAGATAAAGCAGGTTTGACAAAAATCGAGTACATAATTTTAACATAAATCATACATGTGGAAATGAATTAATTTCAACTTAAAATGCTGTGAATGTAAGTTTAAGTTGATACAGCTCTCTTTATCATGTTGTATCTGAATATTTGATTTCTTTACATATGTGCTTTCCTCACATGAGGAAACAATTCTTTTTGCAAGCACTGTTGCAATAATAAGTATAATTAATAGCACAGCATGAGTTTTAGATGTACTTTGCTGTGGAGGTGGGGAGGAATCCGATGGAAATGTTTTCTAGGTTGTTCCATGGATAGTGAAACGAGTGAAGACTGGTTTCCTATGGGCTTGCATTCTTTGCCTTGTAAGCCCCTTCACTCCCTCAGTTGCCATCCGTTTCCTTTGCCCTGCGCCGTGTGAGCTATGATACCTCCACAAGACCTAACGTGCTGCAGCTCCCGTACTGCTGTGCACGTGGGAATTGGCCGTTGGGCCATTGCCAAAGGGAATGTGTAGTTGCCCATCTCTGCAGGCTGCTGCTTCCTTGAAACACCAGTCTAGCTTTCTCCCTTATAGCCTGATACTGATTTTTCATAGAAGCATGGAGAAACCTTATTATACTTGAGTCTTCTAACAGTCTCTTAATTTGGCTGAAATTGGCCAAAAAAATAAAAAAAAAAAAAAAAAAAGGGGGGGGGGTGGACAAACATTCACGCTAAAAAAAATGAAGGAAGTTGTAAGAAAGAACTGTGTGTGCACATAGGTCAGTAAAAGGCACATTAGAATATTAGCTAGTGTAATAACCAAAATTCAGAATTAAATAGGAAACATTAAATAAGCTAGAGCTTCTTTGGAGACTTCTAATTTCAACTTCACTTACATGACTTAATTCTTTATAAGAACAGACTTTTTGTGATTTGTCTATACTTACAGAAATTGTCTTTGCCTAAATGTAAGAGTTATTTGTTCTTTTTGAAAACACTCATTTTTACCTACACACTGTTTTTTTAAAAAAAAAAAAAAAAAAAAAGCTAAAAATGGGAACTACTTTTCTATAAAACCTAAAACTAGTAAGGTCACTGACTGTGAATAAGTATACTCTTGACCAGCAGAGGGCTCTATTAAAGCAATAAAAAAACATGCAGAACATTAAAAGGGAAATTGAAGAGTGGTTTACATATATCGCTTTAAGACATTGTGGAAAAAATGTCACAGTTATATTCCTAAAGGTTGAGCATGAACCTGCTTACATTGTAATCGGTATTCTGTTATGATGAAGATTGTCAGAAGTTATGGATTCCTTTGAAACAGGTCGTTCTATGCAAAACTGAAAATACAGTATGATTTGTTTGCTGTTTTGGGGGAAGTACTCCAAACTGCCGTCAAGTTGTTTGCTATCCAACTGTGGAGATAGTCTTGTGTACAATACAACTTGAGGCATTTCAACTCAGCCAGTGCAATAGGGGTGTTACAGATTTTGTTTGTTCCTGATGTGAGTATAATGAAGAATATAAGTACAAAGTTAGTTTGGTTAACTGAACTAAAAATAAGATGGCATTCTAGATAAGCTTAAGGGTAGGTTAAGTGGAAAAAATGGTGAGTTCATTTTAAAAACCTACTTTTTATGCTTAATTTTTTTCAGTTGATACTGTGTAGAGTTCATACTGCTGTTTATCAGCTCTGTACTAGGCATTATTATAACAAAAAGCTTCTAAATGGAATTTTATTGTCAGCTAAAAATACTTTAGCTAAAGATATTTACATAAATTTATTTCTGTGTGCACATTCTGGTTATAGATTCTTATCAGGGCTGACTGCACTCTGGAATACTGTGTATATAGCGGTATTAAAATTACAGATTCTGATTTAGATAAATGTTTTTATAATATTTGTCATCTGATTTTTTTTTTTTTTAATTAATAGTACTTTTAGTCTGTTCCATCTTATCAATATGTGTACTAATTGCAGGCTTATTTTCTGAAGTGTTCCTGTTCGTAATGCTAATTTTTATCATTGTCGTTTTAGGATGGTGATCCTTCCATAAGGAATGCTGCATCCTTTTCCTTGAGGTCACCACAGTCAGTCTGCTCTCCAGCTGGAAGTGATGGAACCCCTAAAGGTAGTCTAGCAGTTGCATATATCAATGTATATCAATGTATTTTTCCCAATTATAAAAGATTGTTTAAAGAGGTTTTTAGTTAGTTTTCTTGACTCCTATATTCTTATAGGAGTTGAGAATATGTCATTAAATTTCAGTTTCAAAATTATTTTGAGCCCTGGTTCAGAAGTTTTTGAAGATCCAAAAATTGACTAATGATACTTCAAAACAAAGTCAAATTCATGGAGGACAGAAGGATTGTAAATCTTTTCCAATATGAGAATCAAACTGTACTGTAAGAACAGTTTCAGTTGCTCTACATAACAAATGGTTTAAAGGCAGCATTACAAGTATTGAATGCTTAACCAGCTCAAAAGTGTTTTAACATGCAACACTTGTGTTAACTGTATTCATAAAATTTCAAGCACATGAAATTAAAAATAATTCAGTGAGCACAATACGTCTAGTATAAATGAAGCCTAAAAACCTTAGTTGGAGAGAAGGAATAGGGTGTATTATCAGTCAGATAAAAAAGAACAGAAAAATCTGCTCAAAATAATTCTTTATGCTAAAATCTGGAATGCATGCTGCTGTTTATAATTTTATCCCTAAGAAACAATGACTGAGATGTATGAGACGTAGTGAAATAGAGATTCGGAAATATTCTTGGTAGTTTAGGATTTCAGTGCTTATGCACTTACACAGCAATAGTTAAAAAAAAAAATGCAACAGTGCTTTCTTCTGTTTAGCACTGGAATAAACTTAAGTCTTTCTGGATGGTCAGTTTAGGTGGAGAGGAAGAGCAAGAAGTGGGGGAGATCACAAAGAAGGTGAGGGAACTGGGCTTGTTTGGCCTGGAGAAGGCTTTGCGGGGAGACCTCAGAGCAGCCTTCCCATACCTATGAGGAGGTTATCAAGAAGACTGAGTCAGGCTCTTCACAGTGGTTTATGGAGGGAGGGCAAGAGACAACAGACATAAACTGAACCGTCAGGACAGTCGAGCATTGGAAGAGGTTGACCAGAGAATCTATGCAGTCTCCATGCTTGGAGCTTTTGAAGACCAGACTGAATAAAACCCTGTATAACCTGGTCTGACCTCCTAGCACACCCTGCTTTGAGCAGGAGTTTGGACTAGAGACTTCCTGAGGTCCCTTCCTAACTGATCCTCTATGATCATGTTGACTGTTAACCGATTTTTGTGGTTCATCTTATATAGATACAGATATATACTATGTTGAACAGTGATGTTAGAAATGTGAGTAGAATGCTGAGTGAGAAGAAGTTGTATGGCATGCCAACATCATCAGTATTTTGGGAGGTCTTGCACTAAAGACTTGTAGGACTTGTATCAGTGGCAAAGACTAAGTGTGTCTTTTTTTCTTTAACTCAGTGTATTGTCCACAAAATCGCTGTTTATAGAGTTTGTCAGTTTAACATCATTGTAAATCTAAGCTACTTCCACTCAGATATGATTACCACTCAGAAGAATATTTTGTTTGTTTGTTTGTTTGTTTGTTAAATTGCTGCTATTTTAATTGGTTCTCTCAGAATCCATTTTGAAGGCACACTTTTTTGGATGGCATTTACAGAGGCTGAAAAAGTGCAGGAGGAGCTTTTTGATTTATTTACCTGTATGTTAGAATGTTAGATCTACTTTTCTCTTGGTTGATAAAGTACAAAACTGAAATAATCCGTAACTACTGATGTTAGCATTTTGCCCTCTAAAAGTGGAGATTGATTAACCACAATTGAGAGAACCAGTTCTGGATGCTGCAAGAGTCTTGCCAGACATTTGCTTCCTCTAATCTCCTTTTTTAGAAATGTTTTCAAGAGTTGTGGATAATTTTAATGTTACTTAGAATCTGTAATCCCTGACAGTGAGTTTTTGGCCTGTGATTTGAGATCAAAGTGATTGGTTGCACTGGTAGATTTTCTAGTGATGAACAAACAGCGAGTATTTAGGCTAATCTTTTTTTTGCTGCTGCCATTAACCCTTTAAAGCTTGGTTGGCAAGTCTGCGCTTCAGTAAAGAAACTTATCAAAATATTCAATTGTGTATTTGGGAGGTCAAGAAGAATGGCACTAGACAGTTATTCATGAGTCCAGAGAAAGATCTCAGGAAGGGTATTACAATTTTTAAGCTTTCTTGCTTAATATAGAAACGTGAGGCAATTATGAAAGATATGGGTATAGTCTACATTGCTGTACTTTTAAATGGAAATAACAGGGACTTCTGGACTTCTGATTGTGCAATGCTTTAATTTTTCTAAGACTGAACAATAGTTTTCTGAATGACCGAATCCAAATGAAGAAAAAGTTTTGTTTTCAACTGGGGAAAATATTTGAGAGATATGACACAAGTTATATTTGCTCTTTTGGTTGGTTGTTCACTTCTTCAACAGAGTAAAATTCCTCTTTTATGCCAGTAAAGATACCAGAGCAGCTGAGGTTTTCTGCAGAAGGTTCTTGACTGTTTTTTTCCCTTCTTTTTTGTATAGATTTTGTATTTTTACCCACGGAAACAGAATTGTGTCTCTGCGTTCCTGCTATCATCTGTTAGCACTTCTCCTACCATAGATGAATTTTAGAGAATTAACAAGGAGTATTTTCTTTCTTTTAATTTCATATATGATATTTTGTGGGATCTATTACCCAAGATGGATTAATCATCAAAATCCTTTATTCATTTGTTCTACTCTTTCCCACCACTCTAGAACCTAACGAAAGACTTTTTTTCTTTTTTTAAAGACAACTTCTAAAGATCTGTATAAAGGGAAGCCTTCCACAGAGTTCTTCATCCACCACTTGCCAAAGTGAAGAGCTTACATATTTACAGTTACTTGCTTCCCAAAAGTTTCTTGAACTCCTGGTGAAACTTCTGTAGGGAATAGCAACAATACCTTATTAAACTATACTATTTTGCACTTTCTTCCAGAATTAAATTGTTTTCCTTCCAGAAATTGTTAATCTTTCTCTCACAGGAAATATTCTGACGTACCCTTCCAAAATTATTTAAGACAGTGAAAATTACAGAAATACCCAGATTTTCTGTAGAGGCTGGTATCTTCCAAAATAGTGTGGATACTTGACTATTTTCCAAATAACTTGGAAAGATTATTTTTATTTTCTTGGGGATCTCTAATATTTCTCCAGAGAGATTCCTGTACACTTGGTCTCCAAATGCATAGCGGCTGGCAAGGAGAACTAGGAGTCTTCTCAAATCTCTATTAAGAACTTTGGTGTTCTCACAAGTATTAGTTAAGAAAAATTATCATCACTCCCCCTCTCTTTTGAAAGAAAGATGGAAGAAATTTATCCAAAGTTGTTTTTTGACAGGGCCAAAATAAACATTCATCCTTGCTTCTTTCTTCAAGTCTTCCCTTTTTACACAGGGAGGCATCTAAATACAGCAGTTCTAAGAACAGCGAAAGCTTAGTTTTTCATCAGGCGTTTGAAGCTGTGGAGAAAATAGTGAGATTCTTCCCTGAAATCTATTGAATGAGAGTATGGAAAGCAAATAAAATCTGTTCCAAGAAACTCCCCAAATGTATATTCTTCTTTGCCCTCTAATTTGTCTCACATGCTATCCTTTCTTTGCCCTATAATTTGTCTCATATGCTGTCCTTGTAAGTTGGAATTCTAAATGAAATGGTGCTCTCTGAAAACAGATGTTAACACGGTCTGTTCATCAAAAAAAGTAATAATTGCTTTACATCTATAACAAAGTTGGGGAGATTTCCAGAGTAACATTCAAAGATCTTAGAAGATGCAGCAGGAAAGGACTTGGAGGTCTTCCCATCTTCTTATCCTTTTGTTGAATGAGCTGCACATTATCATTCTCAATAGCTTGTGTCTAAATTTTTCTTAAAATGTCAGTAATGGAGTTTCCTTACTGTTTCCATGCAACCTGTTCAGATTCTTAGAGCTAGAAAGCTGCTTTTCCCCTAATGCTTTGCCTGAATTATTTTTGTTGCAGTTAGGCTTGACATTTCTGGACTTATTTCTGATGGGCAAGGAAAAACAGTTCACATTCCCCACCCCCCTTTTTTTAATAGCGATCATTTACATATAAAAGACCATTATCATGTTTTTCTCCAATCTAATCCTCTACAGACTAAACCGCACTGCTTCTTTCTCTTGTCTTTTCATGTCATTATTTCTAAGCTTCTAACTGTCTCTGTTGCTTTTATCTGAATTCTAATTGGTTTGCATTTGTCTTGATGTTTGGCTGCTTTAAGTTGTACATACAACTCTGTTTGAAAACTTTGAAGGATGAGCAGTTGGAAAATTACTGTAGACATCTCTTTGTATGATGCTTTTGTTATACAGGAAAGTATGGCTACTCTTTTGGCAATGATAACTTAGATTCAGTTCGCAAGCTGCTGCAAACATATGGTTCTCTTTCTGTAGAGCTCATTTACCTTCTTCTTGTGTTGTTACAATTGTTTTTTCTGAGGTAAATAGAAAGTTTGTGCTCATTCTTACTGATTTTCATTTGTTTCAAATGGTTATTCCATTTAGTCAAGATAATTGTAAATTTTAATTCTATTCTTAAAAACACTTGCAGGCCTCTCAAACGCTTTACACTAAAAGCTTGATATCATCTTCAGATTAATAAAACTCCTCTCTTCCTGTTATGTTAAGTTATTAATGAAAAATATTTAATTCTGCCAGGCATAGGATAGTACTCTGGAAAGCTGCACTTGGTATTTTCACTCGTTTTTACTGTGATACCCTTTGAATACAGTTTTTACTGTAGTCTTACGTTTTGCCTAGACCATGTTTCCTCAGTTTGTTAATGAAATTTTTATGAGAAATGATGCAGAAAACCTTGCTGAAGTCCGGGTATGACACTCCATTCTCTTTAATTCACAAGTCCTACAGTCTTACAGAATGAACTTAGTTTTATTTGATTATATTTATTCTTAATGCACTCATGTTGGAATATTACCACTTAGTTATTCCCTTGATAAAATTGGTCTTCTTGGATAAATTGTTCTTCTAGTATGCGCTGAAACCATACAAACTGTTATATAAAATTCTCTGGGCACTTCATCACCATCCTTTTCAAGAGATTGTGTTTTCCTTTTTTGAATCTGCTGGAGGCACAAATTCTCAAGATGGTTATTATCAATTCTGAGATTGTTTTAGCCAGGCTTCTAGAGTGAATTTTATCTGATCCCATTTTTATGAAAATGTTCAATTTATGTGACAACGTTAAGTAGGATCATATAAGAGATTTTTCCATCTACACACTGTAATTGCAGTCTCTTCAAATCTTTTGGCAGTAGTGGACCTGATTTGTTTGCAGATGTTCACGTTGATTCATCACCAGGTTCTCAGCTTTTCCAGAAGACAAATGTCAGTTCCAGTACAATATGTATGCTCTGGTCTTTTCTCCATCCCTGGCATCTACCTTCAAGACTTTACTTACAATATAACTACTCACATATGTAACCCAATAATCTGCATGTAAAACACACTCTTAAAGCCTCTCTTCCCAAGGGATTTTTGAGTAAAAAGTCTAGAATGCAGTATCCAGGTTTGGCATACAATGACTTGGTACCCACTTAAATAATGTTCCTGGAGTCTCAAGGATATATGAGTTGAAAAATGCAACAGCTCTTGAGTGTTCCTGATGTTTCTCTCCAGTGTGCTATAAAGTGTTATCCATCAGTCCTCATTTGTTCATTAGTAGTTTTTCTTGCCTTTGTGCATAGGAAACCATTCTTCTGGCAAAAGAGCACGTAGGAATGTTGAAAGACTTTCTTTTTAATGTCTGGGAACCTTTGCCTGTGAGAGATTTAAGGAATATAAAGATACTACTTGGAGTGAGCTGTGGTTTTTCTGTTTGTTTTGTTGTTGTGCAAGTGGAAAGCTAATAATTCTTTCAAATATCCGAATCCTAAATTCGTGGTAACTTTAATGATTGGGTTATAACCATGTCCATTGCAGCAATGAATGTGGCCAACAGTGAGAGTGTGGTGCATCAGCTTTGAAAGGCAAGTGATCTTTGCTCTGAAGAGGCTCTGAGATCATCAGAGAAGTGTCATGAATGGTTAAATGAGGAGGTGTGAATACTGTGGTATAATAAAGAAGTGTACAGACAAATATACAAGGTTTAGGTGTCAGTGATGTGTATAATCTCCTGGACAGAAGCCTGTTTGTTTGCTACCCAATTTAATGATGAGTGTAAACATGCAAGTGAAGCCATTTCATACTATATTGTTTTGGAATTTTTACATTTTTGAGAAGGCTAAAATGTATTGCATTGACAGTGACCTATAGTTCTTTGCATTAGAAAAGATCTGATAAGGAATCAGTCAAGAATCACAGGGAAAAAGTATTTACAAATTGCTAACACAGTTGATGAGATTTCTTTAATCCGCAGTGCCATCCATCATTAGGAATCACAAGGAAAACTAATTATTATAGAGAACCAATCCCAGGATTATCATGGGTGGTCAGGAAGACTGTTACTGAAAGTCTGTGGAAGTATTGCTTACGGTCATGTTTGTTCTTTGTAGAGGCTTTAACTCCTATGATGTACCTGCTTCTCATTTACATTTAGCATTATCTAGATGACCATTGGTACTTGCTGCTCAGTAGTGATACAGTGACCTCACCAAATGAGTGGAAAGTCTCTTGTTCTCACGCAAGTTTTATGTACTCTTGGCATACAGAGAGCTTGTACGAAGTGCTTGTACTGATACTGTGGAAGATCAGCTACAGAAGGTTAGATATTTTTCTCCTGAATTGGAGTGCAGCCCAAGATTTAGACTCAAAAGCTGCCTACCCATTTCTGTATTCTAAAAGAATATTCTAAAATTGGGCTTATAATTATCTTTGAAAAAACATGACTGTGATTTACTATCTTAGGTACACATTCAAAACTGTTAAAATGTCTCTGGTAGAAGGAAACTGTTCCAGAATACCTCCTCTTTTTCCATTTCTTTTCACCTCAATAGCTGGGTATTGTAGCCAGATATTTTAACCATTTTGTTGCTAGGTAGAGCTCTGAGATGTCAAGCTTACTTAGCTTAGAATAAACCAGTCTTGGAAAGGATCCAAATCTACTCAGCATGCTCCATTCTGGATTTAACCATGGTTAGGCATCTCGGAAATATGTGCAGTTACTGCCAGAACATCTCCTCTTAAAATGCAGCTTACAGGCATTGCTATCAATGCTGTTCAGAAATTTCCTTCAGGAGGAAGGTATCCTTAAATAGCCTAGTCGTAGTGCTGCCTACAACAGGGAGAACTGTACTGTTGTTTCTTCATTTACTGGATTCCAAGTACTTTCAATGAATGGGCTGAAATCCTTCTGACCTCCTCAAGTCTATCCAAAGATAAAAAGAACCTGCTTTTCTGTTGCTGCAGTGTTATTTTTCAGCATGACAAATACAAAATTACATCAAATCAGAAAGATATTGTCATATTTACTTAAAGCTTAGGGCAAGGGAGAATCAAAGCTGTGTCCTCCATTCAAAATGTAGTTATGAATAACGGTAGTTAAGTGTTCCATTGAAACTGTGGAAATACTCTTTTGAAGTGAGAATTAAGGAGTGAGATGTCAGTAAGATCTCTGAAAAGTTTTGAACTGCCTCTAATATTTGGAGAAAGAAAATGCATCCTGTGTTTCCACTGAGTGATTGTCATTACCTTAAGGAAAATCAGTAGCTAACAATCTCTGCCATACGTTACACTAAGAAAATCTTGTAATTTTTTGTTGAAAGGAACAGCAAGTAGGAGGAGTGTGTGCGTGTGTCTGAAGAACAGAAGTCTGTGGTGAAAGACAAATGGGAGAACTTCATAGGGCATTACCAGAACTTTGACACTAGTGATTGTGTGGTGCTTAATTTGAGGGTGGAGGGAATGGATTAGTGGAAAGATACTGAGAATCAGGATGAGCAAACACAGGGCTTCCCAACATTGCAGTATCATTGGCAGAATATGGAGCTGTCATTGATAATCAAGGAAGGAGAACTGGGTAAGGTAAATCCATTTTATACCCTGCTCTATGTTTAGAGATCATAGGGCATCTCTTGGCATGAACTAGAGAGAAAATAAAGTATAGGAGTCTATGCAAAGAAGTCATCAGTAAAGGAACACCTTTCATTTTAACTGAGGCTTTGCTGCAGATATCCATTCTTTTTTTCATCTACAGGTCAGTGTATTGCTTAATGATGTCCTTAATACTACTCAAAGTATCTGTTAGAAATTTCAGCTACAGAATAGAGCTGCTTTCTTGCTTAGTGGTGGTTCTCCAAGGAAGCACACCTCTTTTCCAATTAATTTTTGGGTGTTGTTAGAAGCACTGACCTATGATGACCTGAAACAGAATGAGTAGTAGTAATTTTAATGACTGCTTTCTGAAGATCAGTATTCTCTAATGGATGAATGGGATCAGAGAAATGTTTGATTCATTTAAACAAGAGGAGGCTGGAGCATATTATTCCTTTTGTTTTGTCACACCATCATTCCATTTTAAGCCAAAAGTTACTGCTCAAAATTATTATCAGGACAGGTTGAAAAGCTTATCTGTTTTTCAAAGCCTTTTCTGGGCTAAGAGATATGAGGAGTTAGTCTGATTTGAGAGACAGAAATTTTAAATTTGTGAATGGAGAATGTTTTTAATGAAAAATGTTCTCTTTTTAAAATTTCTCTAAATATACTCAGTGTTTGGAATGAGTACACATAGAAGTGGAAATGAGTATATTAAAGAGGGTAGATAAGTGGGGGAATGATAGAATAATTCTTTGCGACAATTAGTGTTTTCTAGATAATAATGAGTGGGGAGGTTGGAATCAATTTATCTAAAATTAAAAAAACTTTGAAAAGCAACTGGCAGAATCAAGGTTAAGGAGGAAAGAAAGGCCAATTTGTTTAGTATGTTTTCTGATTTCATCTTTTCATGGACATTTTTAGGTAGGGAATCCTCCCTAAAAATTGTTTTTGCATATATTTTTTTTTAATTTAAAAATGTTCGAGTGAAATGGCCAGTGCCTGTACACTGATGACTAAGTCTTCATCACTGGAACTTACTAAGGATCTTTGTCCTTTCTTTTTTTCTGTAGTCAACTTGCTTTCATTAACCAGTTTCTGATAGCTGACATTCTGAACCTGCAGGTACTATGTCTTTTGGTGGTGGGTGTTTTGGTTCCATCTTCTCTGAAATGATCCCTTCTCCACCTGCTGTGGACTGCTAAAATTCCTAGGAAATACAGTGCAACTATCTGTATTACATCTTGATCTGGGAATGATGTGCTTCCTACCAATCTTATTTAGGCCTTTTGTGAACACAGATATATGTGCAAATACACATTAAAATTATGTAGGTTTTATTTAGTGTGTTTTTATATAAACATGAAACAACATAACTGTTCAGTTTTTCTGAATTATTATTCTAGGATCAAGACCACCTTTAATCCTACAATCTCAGCCTCCACCTTATTCATCACCTAGAGATGTGCCCCCAGACATATTGTTAGATTCTCCAGAAAGAAAGCAAAAGAAACAAAAGAAAATGAAGTTAGGCAAGGATGAAAAAGACCAGACTGAAAAAGCTGCAATGTATGATATCATTAGTTCTCCTTCCAAGGACTCCACTAAGCTTACATTAAGACTCTCTCGTGTAAGATCTTCGGATATGGACCAGCAGGATGATATGCTTTCTGGTTTGGAAAACAGCAGTGTATCAGAGGGTGATATTCCTTTTAATGTGCAGTACCCAGGACAGACTTCTAAAACACCCGTTACTCCACAGGATGTTAACCGCCCACTAAACGCTGCTCAGTGTTTGCCGCAGCACGAACAGACAGCTTTCCTTCAGGCACATCAAGTGCCTGTTTTACAACAGAACACTTCAGTTGCTGCAAAACAACCTCAAACTCCTGTGGTACAGACACAGCAACAGGTTTCGCAACAAGGAACTATAACGTCATATGATGAAGTAGAATTGGATGCATTGGCTGAAATTGAGCGGATAGAACGTGAATCAGCTATTGAAAGGGAGCGATTTTCAAAAGAAGTGCAAGATAAAGGTAAAAGGATTGTGTGTGTGTATACACTATATATATTATATAAATATATATATATGTATATAAAACCCATATATATATATATAAAAAAAAAGCCACCTTCCTGTCATTGTCACATAGTTCCAATCTGTTTAATCAGTGTAGGTTCTTTTACCTCATCTATCTCCATTCCCCTCCAGCAATGAACTGTAATCTCTCATATATGCATATTTTTAATGTTTGGTATGCTTTATTTGGGGCCTTAACAGATGAAAGTGAAGTCGTTATGTTTCAAAATTTTTTCTAACTACTCTTGTTTTGAACCGTTAGATAAAATAAGATAAAATTGGCATTGTTTATGTTTCTAAAATCCCAGCAGTGCCACATTCCTGGTCAAAATTTGTAATAAGTTATGGTAGTTGAATGAATTATTAATTAACTACTTATGTTGCCTAATATAAGAAAACAGATTAAAATTTTTATCCTATTTCTATACTTATCCCTATTTGAACCTAACATGAAGGTTTTAGATCAAAATCACATCTGTTCTTTTAAAGACACTGTAATGATTGGATAGTATATATTACTATATTGTCTTCAAAGTTTGCTCAGCTCGATATCCATTGTTATGTAGGCATTACAAGTTTTAGAGAGCTACAGTATATCTATGTGGTCTCTAATATAGAACCAGATGAGCCTTTGAAATGTTTTCTCTTCACTTCAATAGCTAGACTGGTTTTCTTAACTGATTTCATTGAATCTATTCTCTTTAAATTTTTGCTGCTGTTAACTGATTTGAAGGTCTTAAGCTTCAAAATCTCAGAAGTAGATTTAAAACTCCCATATAAATCTTGAAAATAAGGTTTTTCTTCTAAAGTAGATAGTAATAGGTTTAAAAGTGTCCTCTAGACTGTGTTTAACTTCCAAGAGAAAATATTTTGCAGGATAATGCTAATTTATTAGATACTTCCAAGAAAACCTTGCAGAAGTGAAACAGAGCAGTTTCTGAATTTGGAGAGTCATAGTTGGAAATAATCAGTTTTTGATATACTTGGGTGGCATCGGGATGCGACTTAATTTATTTACACTTTGGGTTTTTAACCACCAGAGAGAGCACAAGTTTTCTCCTTAGTTAAAGAAAATTTTCTGCTTTAAAGATATGTATTGTGTGCGTGTGTGTGTGCTTGCGCGCTCACATGTGTGTATGACTGTTGTTGCAAGTACTAAAAAGATACACGTTTTAGATATTTCTTATTTGATAACTAAATTAACTCTTGTCAGAATACATTATTGTTAATATATGGAGAAAATGGGTGCTCACCTCAGAAGAGATCGCCACTTACTTTGTCTTTAATTCTGATTTAATGAAATAGGAATTTTGCTACTTTGCTCTCTTCTACTAATTTGAAATTGAATTATGAAGGGCTTGTTGTTTGTCTCCTAATACTTTGTTTCTTCAAAAGCTACTGTTGTATCCCCACTGTTAGAGTAGGTTCTCCAGCACCTTTTAGCTGAAAAACATCTAGAAAAAGGCAGTGTAATTTTGATGCTGCACAGCAGCCTTCAGACACTTAGAGCAAAACTAAAACACTTTTTTTTTTTTCTTTTTTTCTTCCTGGCTTTCATTAAATGATGAACATTAGCTGTGAAGTTTGTTTACCATAATTACATAGCCACAGGCAGACTTTGATTTCTTTCTTTTTGGGAAAGTAGTGATTTTTATATAATATGATCTCTCCCCTTTACCACTTCTCTGTACTAAATACGGATCCCAAGTCAATGCTTCACTTCCGCCTGCATCCTCTGCCAGGTCTCGGTTTTTCATGAGTTCCTGCAATTGCTATGGATCAGGCGCAAGAGTTGTTGGGACATATGATTACTATTTATTCACTGGTGGTAAGTTGCCTCTATGCTAGACAGCAGCTCTTTTCTCTTTGGCTGCCAAGATTTCATTCATGAACAGAAGTAGTAGTGAGTAGAAGGATTTTAGCACTCTGGGGACAGATTTCCTGAAAAACTGCTACCTTGGAGAAATACGGTTCTTATTTTTTAGTAACTGTTTTGCCATTGCTTGCAAGTCTGTGCCATGTCGAGAAGTTGATAGAGTCTGGCTTTCCTCAGTGATCGTTCTTGTTCCAGCCCTTTGGTTTGGTACAATTGCAGCAGGAAGCCTTCTCTCATGTTCCTATGGAAATATATCCATTAGAAATATATCCAATAATTCCTATACATGTCAGTCATTTTTGAGAAGCTGCTTACTGTGCTTATGGAAAAGACTGGCATTGTGCATTTTGAGATATAATGTGATCTGACATTAAAATATTTGTCAAGAAAGTAGTGGGATTGTAGCATGTACTCAGTCTAATTAGAATATGAAGACATAGCAATGTGTGTGTGGGGGGGGTTGTGCCAATTAGCACACTACTTACAAAGCATCCCAGTAGAGATCTTACTCTAGATTCTAGCACGTGCTAAAATCTGCATGAAAGCATCTTTGCTACTTTTGTAATTGCTGCATGACATACTACAGTCACAGTATAGCTTCTGTGTAGTCGCCCTTTGTCGTCTTCCTTACATTACTTTGAGTAGAATTGTACTCCCTCAAGCTCTGATACGAGGTCAGTGGCCTTTTCTGTCGTTTTTTAGATGTGAAATCTCTACAGTACTATGCTTCATCAGAGGTATTCAGGTGCTTCTTTTATAAGTGTAAGGCTTTGGATGCATATGTTATGTTCTTTCTAAGGTTTGGAGCCAAGAGTGTGGTGGAATTGTTTATTCTGGAGGAGAGGCGGAGATGTTTTTCTGGGGGTTCCTGCCAGAAATTATACAACTGCTACACTTGTCTAAGGAAATGCTAAGGTCCTTCTGTAACGTTTGGTACAGGTGGAAATGGGGATCTGGAGCACTTTGGAAATTATAGCACTTTCTGTACTGAATCCCATAATTCTAACAAAACTGTTAGAATATTTAGTTTCCACCAAGAAGTCTCTCAAAGTGGGAGGCAATCTCCATTCCAGAGCTGGAACCAGCAGGTTTTGCAAAAGTGCTTCTTTCTTTAAAAAACAGTATATCTTTCTGGACCCTGATTGTCGTGCTTTTGCTTCCTGAGAAAGGAATTCTCAGTGCAAAAATTGCTGTTGCAGAAGCTGGCAGAATTGATGTAACGTCTATCAGAAAGGCATAAGGAGAGATTTTATAATGCAGGGCTTTGGCCTCCATATATGAGAGCTTCTGTGAACTCTGTTCTTCTGTCCTTTCAGTTTGTTTGGATCTCGTGTTAGGTGGATGTTATGGTCCTTTCGTCGTGATGCAGGAGTACAAAGTTTGAAAAAGTTACTCAGTTTCTGTAAGGAAGGGACAAGATTCCATCTTCTCTTCCTACCTTGTCCATCAAGGAAGTCTTTTTGTATTGATTAATTTTGCAAGTAATTTGTCTCTGTTAATGAAAGGAGTAAATGGAGATTTTGAAGATTAAATCAGTCTGCACCAAAGCTTTCATTCTGATACATCTGTTGCAGCCTTTAATAGCCTCAGTACAAACAACTGGGCCTGCGAAATGTGTCCTGTCTTCAGTTCCCCCTGCCGCCCACCCCAGGCACCTCACAGTGGCCTTCATGTCTTCATCAGATACAAGCTGTCAACATTAGGTCGTATCTTCTCTTTTGAAAAGATACGTAATTTCAGAGCTAGATCCAGCCATCGTTTATGAAGACTTAGATTATCTGCGTAGGAAGGAAAGAGCCCTATGGGTGATTTGGGTGATTCTGAAGGGCAAACGTGAAATGGGATTATGTTTTGGCCGCAGCAATCAAGAGTAAGTTACCATCCTTTGCTTAGGTGCATCAGGACATGCTGATGACCTGAATCCTTTAGAAAGACAGTGAAACTTCATGCTTTCCACCCCCCCACCCCCCCAATAATCACTGTTAGTAGTCGCATTTCCTGTACTACTTGGTGCTCTTGACAGCTTCTGAAATGAGCGAAGTTCTCTATTTTGAAACTATCCTGTTCACTTCAGTGGAGTTGTACTTGTTCACGTTCTGAACTTGACTATTCCAAGAAAGTACAGGAAATCCTGTTGCACTTTAGAAAATTACCAGGAGTTCCTGTTCTTCTCAGGAATCTTCTTTTCATGGGAGGGAAGTTAGGAGAGAGGAATTTTATTTTTGTTAACTTCAGTTCTTTGCATTAACTCGTTTGCTTTGCTATCTGTTCAGATATTAATGGGTTATTTGTATGTATAATCAAGTAGTGCAAAGCTAGCTTGTCATTTTTTAGTCTAAACCTTTCCCAGAATATTGCATTAAGCTCTTCCTGTGCTTTAAGATTTAGACCAGCTACTAAATTAATTTTCAGGTTTGAGGTTTCTGCCTCAAGATCTTCCATGCTTTTCTCAAGATCCTATTTACTGTGAATCAAAAGTACTTAAGAAGTTAATGTTAAAGGAGCTCTGAGCCTTTCAGACAGGGGAAAAGGGAAAATAACCTTGAAAATAATGCAAAATTCTGAAAAATCAGAAAGTCCATATTTTTTGAGATAACTTTTTTCAAATTTTGTTAGTTTTTTTTAAATTCAGATTTGCTAAACTTTGAGGTCTTCCATACATAGTACTAAGTATTCACTGTTAGATTCTCAGCCACTTCAGAAACATTTTTGTGTAATGCACCTGTTTTAACAGATTAAGTAGTACTGCTTTTACTTGCACAAGGCACTTGTGAGTTTGTGAGAATGGTCATCAAATCCTTTTTTTTTTTTTTTTTTTTTTTTTTAACGTAAAACAGTAGAAGTGTTTTTTAAATGAGAGAAACCTATTCATATGTGTGGCTTTTTTCCTATATATTTTACCTCTGAAGATCCCGTTTACCTGCTTCTTTGGAATCTTTCTATGGATTCTTTGAATTAGTGAGAGAAAGTGAAGCTGTAATAACATTATTTCCACTAATTGGATCAGTTAGGGGGCACTTGGATGCCTGCCATGGGCGCTTCTTTTTTTATTCCGTTCCAAGCCCATAGCAGCAGAGACACACATCCCAAGAGTGTGAATCTGCCGGAGCAAAACTCTCAAAACTACAGTTATAGGTAAGTAACTTTTTTCTCTTACCTTTTAAGTTCTTATCCAGCTCCTCTCCCTTTCTCCCCTTTCCCCATCACCCCTTAAGTCCCCCCAAGAAGAAGGTAATAGAAGAACACTATTAAGAATGGTTTGTTTATGTCTAATTTTATTTAGCCAATAAATGAAATGACAGAATGAGTAATTATAACCAGGATATTACCATTCATTTACAAAAATACGTTATAGGGGTTTTATTTCCTTAAAAATTGAGATACACATGTAGTCATTTATCTAATAATCTTGTAGAAGGCTAGAACAAATAATAAAACAAGAACAATAATGAAACAAGAGCAAGAAGATTAAATGAGACATATAATATAAATTGTTGTGTCTCTGTGTAGTGGGAAGATATGAGAATTAAATATTATGTATTTTGTGTGTACAAAACAAATGAGTGTACAAACTTGCATTAGATCTGCATTTTGTAGTGTTATGTAATGGATGAAACTGATACCTTATGTAGCTTTCCCATAGAAAAGCAGCTTTACACTGTCCAGTTCCCTTAGCTAAGAGAGTTTGTTGTTTTGTGTTCAAACATATTTAAGAAAAGGAAGAGGAAGAAGTTCCTTGTATATCTAGAGAAATGGCAATGAAATGTTGCAATGTTTCAGTCTGTCTAGGAAAAATTACTTCATATTTTTTTAAAGGATGAAATACCTGATGGAGTTTTAAAAGAAAAAAAAGTTTTTTAAAAAAAATTGAAGCTGTGCTTTGCATAGGGTAGCACAGAAATCTGTTCTTGTAAGCTAATGTAGAAAAGACCTAAAAACCAGCAGCTTGATAAGAAGTCTATTTTGATTTAAGTTGTAGTATAAACTAAGATTGCCAAATTAAATATAGCTAACATATACCATATGCCATTGATTATACCCATTAGATGGATGGGAGAATTTATAACATTACTTAGTAATGATTGTATTTTGTTGTTGGACAATTACTTCTCTGTAAAGGATTTAAATCTTGATAAGGAAATGGCATGTATACCTAATAAAGTTTATTGAAAGTTTAAGCCTAGCATTTCTATAGGTGATAGTCACTAAGTTCACTCTGATATCAACCTAAAATGATACAGGCTTTTTTTCATTATTATTTTTATAAATAGAAAATCTATTTTGGATCTAGTTAATTGAAGATATTTTTAACTCAAGGTATGATGTCAGAATGAAATCAACATTTGGAAGCAGATTAAGAGTTCAACAAAAAATTTAAAAGGCCTTTCTTTTAAAAAAAAAAAAAAAAGTTGCTGTTCATACAGATGACTAAAACTAATTGGATGTGTTAATCTATCTCCTATAAGTGGTATGTAAAATAAGTCTTTTTTCATTAAGGCCACTGTTAGTATATTGCATTTTTCTTGTTAAGTTAGTTGTGCTACATTGAGTATTTCAAAACATAATCACACCTCAGTTTTCACTCACTTTTTTCGCAATTCAAATACATGCACCAACCACTAAAAAGTATTTGTATATGTGTGAACTAGTTTAGAAAAACATGACTCTTCGCAAAACAATCACATGGCTAGAACCCAGCATTTGTGTCAGAAAAATCTATCTCATAATGGAATTAAAAGCATGTTATTTGTAAAAGCCTTCTCAAATTTAGAGGGATTAAGTTAGGTCTTCTAACCTCAAAACAAGTGTAGATGTTTGATTATATTTCTGTAGTATGTACTATACATGTTCTTGTCATTTTCTCATATAGTATTCCTTCCATGTTACTGTAGTTGACAGAGAATAGTGCGTTACAAGGCATCCTTAAATAGAAAAATTCATAGGATCATATTTCATTCCCCTGTAACCCAAGCAATTCAGTGTTCTGCACTTCACAAATACGGAAATTCGGAGGTCTGCTGCACCCTAAGGCATATCAGAGACTGCTTTAGTCTTTGTGTGTTTTGTCCTGAATGAGTTTGGACATCCCTCCTGATGGGCTCTCTTTTTTGCAGTGTGACTAGAAGTTTGATAAAGTCTCTTGACAAATTGTTAGAAATTAGCAGCTGTTTCTGTTCAAAGTCTCAGAAGTCTCTGTGTCTGAGCTGCAGCAACTGGAAGCCCTCTGGTCTCTATTTTGGAGCCTTTGGAATGACAATCCGTTCTGCAGAGCTGCCTATACCAAGATCATCACTATACTTTCTCAGTTCCTTCTGTAAGAGAGCAATAAACGAAGCCAAAATTTTTCACCTGTCTTTGCTCAGTCTCTCCTTCAAGGGGAGGAGCTAGTGCTGTAGGAGTCTCTTCTATTGTTTAGAAGAGTTCTTGATTATGTATTTGTTTGCTTATTGAAATATAGTCTCAGGAGGAGGTCAGGTGAGAGCAAACTCTTATAGTCACGAATGCTGAATGTTCATGAAGGAGTAGAAAGATAAGAATGTATGTTTGCCCTCACTCCATTGATAGGTCAATCATTAGTGCTACTAAAACAATTTCAATTTTAAACCCTCCCTGTATCCAGATGATATTGAACAGTTTAGATTCTTGTGGTCTACAATATACTGCTGTTTTTGGGCAGAGGGGAGTGGCACGGGGAGGAACGGGTGACTACTTCGAAGAGATATGTGAAAGATAATTAGGAATAGCAAAACAGTTGTCAGTAAACAGATTTGTTACGTAGGAGTATGGTTATGTGTTATTTGTTGAAAACTCAGTCTTCACTGTTACTGTAAATGCTTGTAATTGGCCTCTGGATGACTTGTCCTTGTTGTTTTTTCAAAATGGAAGGTTTGACAATAGGTAATAACTGTTCAGGATGGTATACTTGATATAAATTTATTCACTCTTGATTTAAATAATGCAAATAAGTGGTTTTTCAAAGAAGTGAAAGTATATCCCAGGAATCTCTGAAGACTATCACAGCTTTTAAGTGCAAGGCTCTGCTAATACTTATATTTAAAAAACAAAAAACAAACAAACAAAAAAAAAGTACTAGAGTCACCAAACTGGTTCATCCAGAATTCAGTGTCACAGGATCCATCTCCTTTGTGGTTCTGAAGAGTATGCACTTAACCAGCTTGGATTTGAAGTCTCCAAGTGAATCCCTTACAGGGTGTAAATGGGGAAATGATAATTTATCTCTTGTGTCTTCAAGATCAATCAGAAATCTCTGGATTTTAGAGCCTGCCAAAATGTATTAATAGAGCACAATGTTGAAGTACTTGTGATTCTTCTAAAACAAAGCTGAGGAACCATGCAAGCATTTCTTTTCTAGAGTGTTTACAAAAGGCCCATTTCAGTTTGGTACAGCATGCAGTTCCAGAAGTTTTTAGGCTATCATCCTATTGTACTCATCTGTTGAAAGAATTTAGTGTGGGACTTGAGACAGTCATCAGATTTTCAAGCATGCAATAGCGTTGGAGACTTCAGCACTAACAATGTCTGCTGGCTGCTGCTTTGTGCAAGATGTTTGTGGTAAATGGAAGAAAGGAGACGTATCTTTAATCCGGCTCTCCTCCAGCTTCTGTTCTTAACCCTTGCTCAGCTTCCGAGTATATCCATTTTCAAGATCGATGTTCTTCAAATCACATGGTTGACTTGCAGTTTCAACAGAAATATATTTGAAGGTATCTGTGCTTATTCCAAGTGCAATGTGTTTTTGCTCAGAGGTTCCTCAGTAGTTAATTTCTGAATATGAAAGTACTCATCATTTTGACACACAGGTATTTCCGAAGGTGAAGGCTACCCCTGTCTCCAGGACTGCTGTTCGTAACAGGAAAAGTGAGGCATAACCGACTGGAAATTCAGCAGACATTTTTTTCCATATGAAACTTGTGGTTCCTGTAATATCTTGTTTCTTGTAGAAAGCACCACCACTGTGACCTGTTTAATTTGACACACCTCTACTAATTTTTAGAGTAAGGTAGCCTATGCTCTTACTTTGAGTACCAAGTCACTGCCTTTTCATCAGCAGACTGCCATGTAAAGAGAACATCCATGTGGATCTGCTAAGCCAAAAGGATGCATGCATAGGAGAAAACATCAATCAAACTGTACTTTGAACTGTCATAAATTCATTCGAGGGATCACTTTGCATATAACCATATTCTCAGAGTGGAAAAAAAGTGAATAATGTCTCTTAAAAGAATCTGGAAACAAAGAACTTGGATATGCAGTCTCTAACGTAGTCAGAAAGCTCTTCTGTGCCTTCCTAGTCCGTTTATTACAAAAGCGGTTACAAAGTTAGTAAAGAATGAAGCAAAAAGCTCTTGATCAGCTCATCAGTCTTGTGAGCCTACCATTCAGAAATGTGGCAAGGTGTGAACTTAGGTCTGTGGGACTTGAAAGGAAAACATTAGTCTGATATTTTGGCAAAGTCGTAGATCCTGATGATAAAAAGAAATTATCCTATCTGTGGAATGAAGTGGAAAAAGCTTGGATACTGATGCTGTGAGATACAAAGTTTATTTGAATGGATATTTGAAGTTCCTAAGCTGGCCTATGCAGGCTTCTTGAGACTCTTGCCTTAACAAGGCAGATTTATGCAAACTTGTGTATTTGATTGTAAAAGAGACGACATTAAAACTTTCGTTTTCTGAGGTTACTTGTCTCTTCTGAGTTCTCCGATATTCTTTTGATTATTCTCATGTAGTTGTGAGTCCAAGATTTCATAAAGCCCTTTAAGCTTTACAGGTTTATCACAATTCATATTTTTGCAGCTGTCACTGCAACCCAAAAGGATACTGTGTTCATTCAGTGGAGTTTTTTCATTACGCTCAGTGAAGATAGTGGTATTATGTACTCATTCTACCTTTTATGCCCTAGTTCAATCTGGTATTTGTATACATTTGGAACAACATTTTTGTCCTAGTTCCAGAAATCTCATAGCAGCAAAATAGTAATTGTCAAGTCTAGTTCTGAGGATAACCATCAGGATGCACTGGAAGTGTGAAGAAATCTGTGAGTAATCTGTACCTCTTTGTCTGCAATCAGCTAGCCATTTAGGAAAAGAAAACTTCAAAGGCATCCCTTTCTTCTCAGAGAAGTTGTCAACAAGGTTGTGATTATAATAACTTACTAAAACATCACTGTTTGGTAGTCAAGGAAAATGAAGAAGTTGCATCAGATGATCTCCATATTTAGAGGGAATATGTCAAGTTGTGATGTGATTATTTATATGTTCTCAAAGAACTTACAAGGTGACATTTTGGATGATGAAGATGCACGGCATTTTGAGCCTGGTCAGTTACGGAAGTTCAACAGAGAAAACTGGTCCTACCTGAATTGTTTTGGTTGTTTAATCTTGGAGCCCTCAGCATGAGGGCTCTGTAAGGTGAGTTTTGGTTGATCTAGCTACAGCGGTTTAAGGCATCACAGCTCCTGGCCATCTGCCTTGCTCCCGTAGCAGGTGTAGCAGAAGGAAACATTTGCTTGGCTCTTAGTGGACTTACTCAGTCTGGTAGGTTAATGCAGGCCATCTTCTCTGTTGCATTAAGCTGATGCACTAGACAGTGAACTGCCCTTATGGAAGTGTGGGTGCGTGTTCCCTTCTGCTACAGGTGATAACCACGGGGAAAGGAATAAGGCAGATAACTGGTAACAGTAATGTCTTAAAGCCTACTGTTAGATCCACCATCAGAGCTAAAAGGGACTTTTCCAGTGTGACTGATGTTTCTGGGTTAAAATGAAAAAGCTGAATGACTTTTTCCTAAGAAAACAGGTTTCTCAATTCGTTTTTCAAAATTTATAGAGTTTTAATTAAGAAATAAGGTGGGGATGCATGTGTATGAATGTGTATTAACATATATGTTAAAAAAAAATCAGATTTGAAACCAGTCAGTGTGGAAGCTTCTACTTCATGACCATTCCTAAGACCTGCCATGAAGCTCAGTGAGGCCCAAGCCCTCTTAGTCAAAGAGAGAAAAAGAGATTTTTTTTCACTGCATGAAGGTTTCAAAAAATTTTTTTTTTTTTTTTTTTTTTTTTTAATCAGTAGTGTAGTAAAGTAAATTTATAGAAGCATTCATATCCAGCAGTTGCTGTTATACAGGAAAAACAAAAATCTCCATGCTAAAAAGTTACACTTGCTATGTGGTAAATTTATTTTGCTTCACATGTCTATCATAAAGTATGAGTTGACTGGCTCTCCCACAGGTTCTGTTTTCCTTTGCAAAGATCCTTATTTGCAGTTGGCCATTTTTTGCATGGAGCTTATTATACCTGTCTTTACTGTGTTCCACAGCCATAAATGTTGCATATTATTTTGGAGTTTTAGGAAGTGAGAGACATGCAGATAATGTGAGATGGAAAAAAGCCTGTTCATGTTACTGGAGTTGACCATGTTACTACTTGTTACTGTTTTCTGATGTTAACTTTGGAGATGATCCTTCAAAGTTTTCATTCTTCAGAATAAGAATCTTCTACCAATATAGAAGAAACTAGAGATTATAATTCTGCTTTACAATTTGTGAGGTTGTTTTTTCCTTACAGCTTGTTTATTTCCCTCCTTCCTTGTTTCCATCCTCTTCACCCTTCCCTCACTCCCAAAAAGGGAGCTGGCAAATTGCATCTAGACCACAAATCTAGGCACAAAATAAGTTGTTTTTCTTAGAGCGCATTTGAGGTCTAGACGTAAATTTATATTTATATTTGGCAACAGAGCTACAACAGAATATCCAACCTATGTTCAGTCATTCCTTAGACTTAATATCATATCCCCTGATTACAGAGAAAGTGTGTGGGTATTTTACCAAATTAGAATATGTTAGTTGACAAAGGAGACAGTAGTTTTAGTGACAGAAATTAAGTTTAGTTCAAGTACCATGTTGGTAGTATAAATAGGTTGTAGTTTAAATGAATAATAAAGGTTCTTTTTTGTATTTTCATGTGCTTCTCAATTCTATCAGTTCTACCAAATCACATGGTGTGTGGTTGGCTCACTTACTATTTTTCTGTATTCTACTCTTGATTATTTTTTAGTGCAAATTGAAGGGATTATTGCAGAATCAAGTGCTTGGCACTATATGAAGTTATTGCTAAAGTTTTTATTTCATCCATTAGAAGTGTTATGGTTGTAAAGGGAAATTATCAAGTTTGTAAGTGTGTAACAGCCCCCCACCTAGTATATATGTATTGTAGTATAGACTCCAACTCTTGGTATTCAGCTTTGCTTCAAAGAGAAGCACAGAGTGTTGGAGTTTTAAACATTTCATTCATTGTTCGTGTGGTTCCCTTGCTACAATATGCAAGTCCAACTAATGCACTGAACCAAGTAGGGAAAACCTTTGTTTTAATCATTGCAGATCCTTGCTTATTTCATGTATAATGAAGCAGGCTAAATCTGCAGAGGAGAAACTTTTATAGTAGTAGTAATCAAAAAGCCATTATGAAGGAGCACCTCAACTTTGTTGTTGCAGACTTTTGCTTCAACCTTAAACTGATTTTGTTGTTGTTGTCATTGTTGTTATATATTGCAGCTGCTTTATTAGATGATTCTCTTGGGAGTTGTACAGGGACTTTGATTTTGTGTATTTCAAGCCTTTTTTTTCTTTTTTAATGATTAATTGGCACCCGTTGCAGACTGATAATGAACAACAATCCATGAATACAATAAAAAAGTATTAGCTAGAGAAATTATATTATTATTTTTAAATTCAGTGAGTTTTGTTGTGTGTGCACATATATGGTGAGGGGGATTAATTAGTGGGGGCGGAGAGGAATGGACATTTTTGCTTGGACATGTTTCCTATATATATAATTTGTGTTTTTTCTCTTTTAATTTGCAGATAAGCCTTTAAAGAAGCGAAAACAAGAAAACAAACCACAGGAGGCTGGGGGTGCTACTGGAGGAAATAGACCAGCTTCTCAGGAGACAGGTTCTGCAGGAAATGGGGCAAGGCCTGCGTTGATGGTTAGCATTGATCTTCAGCAAGCAGGAAGAGCGGACTCTCAGGCAACAGTAACTCAGGATTTGGACACCGTCAAAAAACCTGAAGAAATTAAGCAGTATAATGATGGGTTTGTATGTGTTCCCCAAGAAGACACTGGTGGAGTTCTTAAACTTAAACCTGAAAACCATCCTGAGATCCTTAGGAAAAAGTCTGACTTTGAGGGCCAGAAGACAGAGATTCAGCAAAATGAAAACAGACAAATGGAATTTCAACAAAATGAGAGCAGGCGGTTAGAAAGTAAACACAATGAAAACAAACAGGTAGAAGCTAAACATGAAAGCAAGCATGAAAGCAGACAAATGGAAGTGAAACAAAATGAGAACAGACAGACAGAATCAAAACAAAACGAGAGCAGACAAATGGAGATGAAACAGAATGAGGGAAAACAAAATAATGGCAAACAGGAAATAAGGCAGAGGCCCGAAACGCCAAAACAGAAGAGTGAAGGCAGGCCCGAAACGCCAAAACAGAAGAGTGAAGGCAGGCCTGAAACGCCAAAACAGAAGAGTGAAGGCAGGCCCGAAACGCCAAAACATAGACATGATAATAGGAGGGACTCCAGTAAACCATTGTCAGAGAAGAAAATTGAAATATCTAGGCATAAACCAGATGTGAAATCCGATCCTTCGAGGATAAAATCTGAAAGTAGATCCGATCCAGGAAAACAAAGACCAGATGGGCGTTCAGTTTCTGATGCTCCAAGGCGTGACCATGATAGCCTTAAACAAAGGTCTGAGGACAGGGGGGAGTCAGAGAGATATAGAGGAGACCCATCCAAGATTAGAAGACCTGAATATTTGAGATCCTCAAACAAAAGTGAACATGATTCTAAACATGGTATTAAATCTGATGGCTCAAAAACTGAGAAATTAGAAAGGAAACATAGACATGAGTCTGGTGAATCAAGGTTTTCTTCTGGGGATCAGAAATCAAGACCTGATAGCCCTCGTATAAAACAGGAAAGTAAAGGAGATTCTAGTAAATCAAGACCTGATAAAACTGGTTTTAAATCACCCAACAGCAAGGATGAACGAAGGACAGATGGTAATAGGAGTAAAGTAGATAGTAATAAAGCACATGCTGATAATAAAGCAGAGTTTCCCAGTTACTTGTTGGGGGCAAGATCTGGTGCATTGAAACATTTTGTCATTCCAAAAATCAAGCGTGATAAAGATGGCAATGTCACTCAGGAATCGAGGAAAACTGAAATTAAAGGTGAACAGAAGGACAAAGTAGAAAAGATTGGGCTAGTTGAAGATCTAAATAAAGGAGCTAAGCCTGTAGTTGTTCTTCAGAAGCTATCTTTGGATGATGTGCAGAAATTTATTAAGGATAGAGAAGATAAATCAAGGAGCTCTTGTTTTAAACCTAACAAGAACAAGTCATCCAAATCTAATAAAGGTAAGATTATTTTAATGTTAATTACATTATATCTTGCACACTCCTCCTGTTCCTTTAGACTTACTATGCAGTGGTCAATAATTCAGCTCAAACATACGATAGTTAATTTATATGCTTGCTTACATGGTGATTTTGGGGAACCAAACTGAAACTGTTCTTATTATCATCTAAGAGCTTGTCGGTGTGGGAAGTCTTGCTCCAGTGTAAATGAAATGATTTATTTACCCCAGTGAAAGTACCGAACGTAGGAACACTTAAATGGTTTTAAATTGTACTTCAACCACATTAGTTTAATCTGGTAGCTTACCTAATTAAACATAACTGGTATAGGTATGATTTAAACTGGTTTAAGTGTGTCTGTGTAAGGTATTGGTACTACTATAACTGAATCAGTGTGCTCTGAGTGGTGGAAAGTACTATGTAGACCAGCCCTAAGATTCTTTCATATTTTTAATTAGAGATGAAATGTGGTTTTCCAAGGGATGTTTTGACATGATGCAATAAGAATCCCATCTGCCTCTCTTACACTATAAATATGACACTGTTGGGGAGCTACCACGCTTTAGGCTGTGTGACAACAAACTTACAAAAGCATTTTGTGTTTAGTGGTTGACTCTGTTTCCATTTTAGAATCGAGTCTTTAGGAGAATTCAGACCTCATTGTCTGTAAGGTCCAGTATAAATTCATGACATGGATAGCATATTATTCAGTGTAGTTGGTAGGTTTAATACCTGCTTGTTTGTCTGTTCTGCTGAATTTAACACTCTTGATGATGATTACTTTTCTTCTTGGTACTGTAATTTTGGCTTTTTTGGTTTCAAACTGAAGTAGATCATTTCACATTGTGAAAGTCAGATTACTCACCGATCAGGGTTACTTTATATTTTTAGTTTTAGAGTCTAGATGACTATGCATTTAAATTTCTTACATAGTGTATTTACAGAGTTGGTCTCAAAATAGACAAATCAAGTGGCAAAGGATTTCAGCTTTATACAGGATTATTTATGAATGCATGGTAGCAGGTATACCTCATTGCTTATGAATTTGCAATTAAAATGTTTTCTTACAAGGTTATTTGATAAGGAATGAGGTAGGAATCATCCTTGTGAATGTATAAACACATTTATGTGCACATATATGTGCAGAGGTGATGTCTGTATAAGAAATTTATCGTGATACATATGTTGTCTGTCTACTAACCAGATTGTGATTGACTCTTGGGCACTTAAAGATTTAGCAGTTCAAGGTGAATGTTACTTTTTGTAAAGTATCAGCTCCCTGTTAAATATTTTTTATTTACCCTGAAAATACGAACATTTTCCTTCCCTCTTTCTGAGGCTCAGAAAAGGCATGATTTCCATTTCTAACAATAATAGGTATCTAGATTTAGACATAAGATGATGACACCTTTGATACCACCTAAGTTTGAAGATTTCAAATGCAGCCTTTCTGTTCGTGACAGAGAATACTGAAAGATTTCTTGTGGGATTCAGCACTAATCTCCAAAAGACAGACTTTGAATTCACACAATTCTATGTGCAGAAAAGTTTTAGAGGTTCTAGCTCCCTTTGAGCTGTGTACAGTGCAAGTATACTTTCCAAAATGTTTTTGAAATACATTTTTTCTGTAATGTGTTTTGTATGTGGTTATTTATATAGTTTGTTTTAATAATGTCTAATAGTTTTAATGACTTCTGTAATCGGCATGACTATTAGCTGCGTCACACATGAACAATGCATTCATTTTAAACTCACGTTTATAACTTTTCTGCAATGTTTTTGTGTATTTTGTGTCTGCAAAAGTCATACATGTTTCTTACCCTGTAACTTGGGATATGTTTTTCAGGACAAAAAATGTTTTGAATGTAGTAATAGTCTCTTTGTTATTGTATCCCGAATAAGATTCTTATAATGTTATTAGAAATAGGTTTCATGGAGAGAATAATGTAACTAGATTTCACTTACAAATCAAGTTTTCGGTGTTCAGCCAGGCAGATTTTGGAGAAATTGTCATAATCTTTGTATTTTTCATGTGTATTTCTGGTTTTATGCTTCTTGTCTAGTTTCCTGATGAATTGCTTACTACTTCCTAGGATGTATTATGCTATATAATTAGGTGAACTCAGGTGTTTTTAAGAGATTCCTAATTCATATAGGTATCTGTTCATAAGCCAAAGTCTGTTTGACAGCAGCTGACTAACTGATACAGAAAATACCCATTTCATTCCTACAAAACCATCCTCCCTCCAATTGAGAAGAATATGTTTTACTCCTTTAGTTAGAAAATTTTTAACAGACTAGGAAATGTAGTTTTCATAAACATTCCTTATTTAGTTCATCCTATATTTCTTAATATATAGTATCAATTTTTTTCTAGTGTTGCTTTTAGTATCCCCATCCCACTTCTCCTATCCCTTTTGTTCCATGTAGCTTAGTATATTTTGCTTTTTCTTTCCTTCTTTATCTCCTTGTGTTCCTTGTCCTTTTTTTTTTCCTTTCTCATCCCTCCATGCCTCAAGGAAATGTCTTCTACTAGCCTTATTACATGCAACACCTAATGTGTGGTTTAGCTTAAATACAGTTTAAAATAGGGTTAGTTCAGCTAGTTCAAAACACCGTTTAGATAGTCTTTCTATTGGGAGGGACTTATGCTGCTTTATATAGGCTCACAAAATCAATTTGTTTTCAGCTAAAATAAACACTTTGTAGATGGAAAGTCTCTATTACTTTTAATATTTTTAGTATCATACCTTTGCTGTGCATGTGGATAAGCCTTGTATGGTGCTGTAAAAAACCAAAACATTTTAATCAAATTTTATAGTCAAGTTGGAAAGTTTGTTAAGATATTATATGACTAGGAAGACAGCTACAGTATAGAGGCTGACGGAAGGAAGAAGTTACTGTGGTAAACCTTCATTATTAAAATCCACAACCCAGATTTCAGAAAGATTTCGCTTTCATACAAATTTTTGGCTAGTATGTTAAGATTGAATCATCCCCACAGTTCCTTTGATGTTTACAGGGAAGAAGCAACATTTTTCTCTCTCTTCTGTTCCTTGAGCATTTTTCTAAGAGATGCACTGTAGCTCAGAGGAAAGTTACTGCAAGTCTTTTCATGGCATTTTCATTAAGTGGTCATGTGGTGAAATTTTGTGGCCTGTTTTCCCAGGTCAGAATGAATTATAACACTCTTTTATTCTGATTTTAACATCTATAAATGCCTTATCCTGGTTTTAATGGAAATGTGTGTTGTGAGAGCTCCCTGGAACTTTTCCATTCTTCACGTTTCTGCCTGCAGTGGTGAGGTCATATTTGCTATATTTCCTTTTCAGAGCTTCGGTGAATACCTTCTCTGCTGCTTCTTATGGCTATACTGATCAGCTACCTTGAAATGAGAACCACTACTGGTTTCGGTTACTTGTTCTGAACATGACAGAAACTGTAATTGTCTGCCTGTGTAAGGAGATGTCTGAGTTGGTTTATATGTGTTTGCAGGATTGGCTTTTCGAATTAAGCTCCGTGTATGTAATGCAAGTCTTAGTTCTAGGACAATTGAGTGGGTGTTTTTTAAGACTTGTGTAGAAATGCCTTTTGGGTCTTTAGATATCACCTAAAAAGACTTTATTTTGTTTTTAAAAAAAATTCACTGAAGAATCTAATGCCCAGTGCTGCTCCTTCATAGTGTAGATTGTTATTACAGGATTTAATTATTTGTACATTATAGAACTTAAAACACAGGTTTTCGTTGCTCCCTCCAAGTCTTCCTAACTATACTCTGTTCTCTCCTGCTATGTTCGGAAATTTGAATAAAGATATTCCATTTTTACAAAGCTGCTCTTTATACATATTTCTATAGGAGCAACTAAGATTCTGCTGCAAGTTACTCCTACTAGCCTTTAACATTGTAGAGTTAATACAGTGCTTGTAGACTTGCTGTGTTTTATGGTCGTGTGTTTCTTTTTAAATTCCAGATGAATTTTTTGGAACATACAATACCCTAATGGGTAGGTTAGAGCGATATAAAATTCCACGGCATTTGCACAACAGGTTGCCCCATGCTTGAATTGTAGCGCTGCTGGAAGCAGTCTCGCTTGTGAAGCAGAGTAATCAATTAGGTGCCCAGCTTCTACGAATGGCAAGAAAGGGAGTCTTCCAGGACACGCAAAGCTGTATCCAGGTCCTGGTGGCTTAGTGAGCCCCCTTGTGCCTCTTGCCACTGTCTCATGGGCAGCCCAGCAAAGCTACACACCACTACTTGCTGGTAGAGCTAAAGACCCTGGACGTAAAGGGAGTATGACTTTTAAACATTAAAGTCCTTTGTGTGTAGGGCTTCTATAAAGGTAAAATTGGCAAACCCTTGAGAAGAATAGCTTATGGATATTAATTAACGCATCAATAAAACTTTGAAGTTGACTCAGATTTATTTACAACCCTTGAAAATAATGACCTCTGGTGCTGAAACACAGATAGTCTGTGAAATCAGCAGAACCAGCAGTTGTTCTGCAAGGAAATCACTGGAGTAAAAGTGTACTTCCTTCGGAACAGAAGATTGCATTTCAGCTTGCTTACTCCTGATTGTGCTTTCCTAAAGATTTCCTTTGTGAAAGTCGATAATTACATAAACTTGGAATTTGGAATCACTTTTTTGGAGTTTCTGGTACAAGCTGTATTTGCATGTGGTCGGGTAGAGTAATAACCCACTAATCATCTTGTACGTACACGCACTGCCAGGTGCAACAGATGGGTCATAATTTTCTCTGAAGTTCTCTTGTAACTTATACCCCATTGCAGAGAGGCAAAGAGCAAATTCCATTGTTTACAGCAGAGAGTTTTTTATCGTGGTTCTTCTCAGTGGAAGAGCAGTACTTGGAGCTTCTCTTAATCTAAATTTAACTAGATTTTTAGGAAAAAAGCATATTACTTTTGTTAGAATTCTACAATCTTCCTGTTATTCCATTTTCTGGGCTATTGGTGACTACCTCTATGGAACTTAACTAGACTAGAAGAGGAGTGATCTGTCCCTGGTGGCATTAGTAGTGTTTAAAGATATGGTGGGTTTACAGAGAATCCATTTTAATATATACTTTGTCCACTTACCCTAATTTGTTTTTTTCCTCTCCTTTTTGGATTGTGTTGAACAGGATCACAGTTTGAAAAATATTCCAGGCATCATTTAGTCAAAAGCTAAAAACAAATTATTTATAACCTGTTAAATCCAGTAGTCTGGAAGGGTCTCAGTTCTAAAGCATGCTTTGCACCAAAATGAGTCATTTCTACTTACAGGGATGTTTTAGGCATGGTGTGTCCTATCCCAAAAAGTATGTTCAGATACATGTTGGCATTGTACTGTTTGGGGGCTTTTGGTGTGTGTTTTTCAGAAGTTGATGTTGGATAAACATCTTTCGTTAACAGCTAGTATGCATTCAGCAGTTGCATACTGGAGTCCTTTCTTGTACTGGTCTGTTATTTTAACAGGAGAAATTTCTACGCTGCTTTGCCTGGAGGCTGCATAAGTTTTCTCCTACTCTTGTCTTTGGCACTCTGGTGAATATTCTGGTGCCTGTTCTCATAGCTGTTCTTAAGTCTTCACTGGGTAACAAGAGCGAACTGCACATGTTGCACATCTGGTTCTTAACAAACAGTAAGCTTGACTGAACTTCTTAGTTTCATTGTACTTTGGTTCATCCAAAATATGATGCTTTTCCTGTTTGGAGATTTAGGAGTGCTTTGTTTAATTAGTTTACTTTTGAAAAATAACTTTGGCAACTGTAAGCGATAGAAAGTAACAACCTAATTTGTCAGAGCAACCAGCCTTTTTGTTGCAGTCTGAAACTGTGTTTGGTTTGTGGGCTTTGATGCTTCATCAAGTTCCTCTTTGTTTCTGGGAAAAGCTTTGTCAAAATTATTTTGCATAAATAATTTATGCAACAACGCATTGCAACGTATAAAAATGCAGGCCAGTAGTTTATCTGACATGAGAATATGCAATGCAAACTTGTTCATGTGTCTAAGCATCTAAATACAGATGTTATTTCTTACCTTATGTGCAAGGATATATCGACAAAAACTTTGATTTGAATTTTCTTTTAAACAAAGGGTAAATTTTCAAAAAATTCAAATATTTGCTCCTGGTAAATTAGCTTTTCTGTTGCTCAAAATTTTTGCCTGTTCTAGGTGGCTGTTTTCATCTAAGAAAATTTAAACTATTGACTTGAAACTTTGAACTTAATTCTTGCTCAGTGGGAACAATACTAATGACTATAACAGAACAGGCAGAGAGCTATTTGTTCTTCAAATTGCTGAATTGTTGTTTCATCAGATAAAAGTTCCTTAAAGTATATTCACTGATAAATATCTTATGAGCAACTTTCATATATTTCATGTTAAAAGTTAGAACATCAGCAATCTTTCTTTCTTTTTTCGGGGGAGGGGGTTAATGTAATTGAGTTGCTTAGCAGAAGCAAACAATGGAGTAGCTTCCCATGATGATATTTGGAATGCTAAAGGCCAGGAATTTTTCCATGATAGTACAAGGTAAAAGCAAAACTTCTTCATGTACCTTAAAGTCAGAAATCAGATTTAAATCACTGCATTTGTTTTGCTTGTTTTCTGCAAAGATCTTGCTTATATTATATTGCTTATATAGGAGTTTTTCTAGTACGAGCAGAATAATTATGAAATGACTCAATTAAGGTGTGATTTGATTTTTATTTAATGAAAGTCTTTCTTCTTAGGTGAGGCCTCATGGCCTTAATCAGGATACATGGCTGGGAAAATGCATCAGTCGCATGAATTTCAGTTTCCAAACATTAATAGCGATAAAAAAAAATCCATGCTATATTCCTGCATCTGTGCAAAACACCCAAACTTTTTAATACAAAAAATGCAGTTAGCTTAAATTTTTATGTATTTGTTCTGAAGCAGTGATAGTGAAATCCCTTTTACAAAAACAATCCCTGACACACTGATTCATAAAATTGAGGTTCTCTATGTAGCACTACATTTATTTCAATCGCCAGTCTTTCTCCATTTCACTCTGAATGCTGCTATGTTATTCTTAAAGTATCTTTCAAAACTAGACTGTTCCAGCCTCGTTTTATAGATTTGTAAAGATGAGAAGTCAGAGAATAGCAATAGTATATAATATATAACTTGTGGATAAGGTTGCTGCAGCAGTTGGATAGCGAGGTGCTTATTGATATCTGTGCATTACAAGTTCTAGCGGTCCTTGGCAGCCCTCAGAGAGTGTGCGTGGGTACGTTCCCTGCTCTCTGCCTGGATCCTTCAGGGCGCTCTGTGGAAACCTCTTCCCTCATTCAAATTATGGTCTTGATTTCTAAGAATATTTTGAACTACTGTAAAATCTTTTGAATCTGTGCTGCTTAGCCATGGGCAGTGATGACCCCTACTACGACATGCAATTATTCAGTTGCTGTGTCCATATTCCTTCTTCTCTGACCCACCATCCTGGCTGGGTCCCCTTTCTCAAGGCCAGAGCCAAGCACTAGAATATAAACGGGCAATCTGAACCTGTCCTCCTTTGAGCCAGAATCTGGGAACCTTCCTTTTGCGCCAGCATTGGGATGGATGGGGAAAAATGATTCATTTTCAAAAATGTATTCAAAGAAAACCCTCTCTTTGCCCGTATATGAACAGAATCTGTGGAATCATATAGGACATACTTCTTTCTAACGCTGCTTTTCTCCATCTTTCCAAATCCCCTACAGTGCAGAATCCTGTGGGCCCAGTTGCTTGGGTGGTGGTTGTTGAAGGGGTCTGAGCCTCCCGCACTTTTTGGTGTGTGTGTGCGTGTCTGTGAGTGTGTGCAAACTGAGCTCAGGAATTATCTCTTTGTGTATGTGGTGATAAAGTGAGGATAAGGAGCTTGAGAAAGGACTTATATCCTGTTTATAGGATATATCTGTCTACCCTTCCACAAACTCTTAAGGCAGAGAATGGGGGGGGGAGAGAGGAAAGCCACTGACGCAGATGGGCTACTTGAAGATTTGTTTTTGGTCTGTGTTAATCTTGATTGGGTGTTCCTCAGCTGACGACATGGCGTTGAGGTAAAAGTGGGACTTTTGTGTTATGAGCAGATGTACCTTCACTGTGCCTTGAATTCCTTTTTGGGAAAAATCATTGCCTTTTCCTGGCATTTCCCCATCCATTCTTAAAACCGTAGAGGGCACAGACTTTCTTGGAGAAGTGTGAAGCTGGAGGGCAAGGGACTCCAATCACCCCGGCAAGGGACTCCGATCACCCCAGCAAGGGTGAACTCAGTGTGCTGTGTAAAGGAAACACTGCTGCTGCAGGTACTGAATCTGTGGGTGCGAGACAGGGACACAGTGAAGGTCCCAGCTATAAAATGCTGAAACATTTTAAGGGAGAAAATGTTGGAAAGAGTATCTTTTTGCACAGTGTTTGAAAGCCTTCAGCTTTCACAGGTAAGCTGTTCATCAGTCACAGGTGGTCATGTGGCCCTTCTCTGTAGTGCCTGAGTGCTATACTGTGATAGTACTTAAGGATTTTAAAAGGATGTTTATTTTCCAAACAACTTTGTAAAGTGGGGAAGTACTTTTATGCTCTCTTTTGTCTTTCAGTTCTCCATCTAAAAGAGAAATTTACCTGCCTGAGTAATTGTAGTAGACTTAAGCTGTGAATCTGTCCTGTTGTAGTTACGATGACATAACCATCCAGCAAGAAAGAAGGCACTCTTGTTTTAGAATAACAGTGTATTTTATTTGATTTAGTACAGAGAGTTTGAAGGTTGTTTGAGATAAGCTAGGAAAAACTGTTTTCATTCCTGCATATATGCCTACATAGGAGATCTTATCAGTGTAATTATAGTAGTAACCCTAAGTGACTTGAGAAAGTTAGCCAGTAAGCTGGTGATAGATAAGGGAGGCAAACCTAAAGCCTCAGTTCTTATTAAAACCACTGGGACATCCTCCCTGTTAATGCTCAGAGAGGACATCTAAGGAGAGTGAGCTTGACCTTTGTGAGATAACAGTCATACAGGGTAATGGCTTCTGTGGCTAAAAAGGAGCGAGAGGAAGGCAAAATTAAGTATTATATATATAAGTGAGTATTTATTTTTAATGTCAAAATGAAGATGTATGACAATTCAGCAGTGAAGAAGTTCCAGAATGCAGAGAGTGGCTAGATTTTTTAATTTCTGAATACCAACATATGGAAAGTCAAGTTTCATGTCCCCTCCACAAAATAAGTAGCACTGTTCCCTCTTAGGCCCTTGTGTGCTATTTCATGTAATGTCTTGGCATTTAGAAAGTTCTTCATTTTAAAATACAAGGTGTATATATAGAGATTACAATTATAAAATTTCATTAACTATGGTTTTCCTTACTACAAAATATTAGCATACGGAAGTGGGAAAGAATATTCTTGGCAGTTAGTTTGTGCAAAGCACTTCATGAACATAAACCTAGCTGATTTCAAAATGAATTTCAGGAGTGTTTTTTTGTTTTTGTTTTTGTTTTTTTTCCTTCAGGTGCTTGTTCAGATGTTCATTTGCCACTATAGGTGCATGTGCAAACGGGTCATTTTGATGTCGCAAGCATCTTGAAGTAACTCTGTATAAACAAACCGGTATCTGCCTTAGTGATCGCTTCCCCTGTAGTGACTGTCTCTTACAGCTGTGGAAGTGGCAGTTCAGAGTTTAGGCTTCCAGATGTTCTTGAATCTTGATGGCTGGTTAATTCATAGGAAATGGCACCAAAGTGTAAACCCTTTTTCCTACTTTGAAAAAGTAAAGGCAAATCATTACTGACAAAAGAGTAAAGCTTATTAGAGTTGTTTTTGATTTCCTGGCAGGAACCACCTCTCTGATCCTGGAAAGCTGACTTAAGCGTCAGTAAACATATCATTCCCCCTTTCCATACCTACTTGTTTGAAGTTGTCATATCAAGCCAGGTGAAAATAATCTGAACATGCTGATTGTTGTATCAAAATAGCTGTACTGTTCATATTGAATGAATCAAATAAAAGTCAATAATGATGCTACAGGTTTTTTTTCCTGTTCAACCTGTCTTGACGGAGTTCTGGTGATGGATACGTCTACCTGAAGCCAGAGAGGTTTATTTAACTTGCAAATTCAAAGCAATGTGATTTTGTATCCCTCTAATGATTAGGTTTTGCATAAATATTAGCTAAAGTTAAAGGCTGTTCTTCAAACTTGAAACAACACATCAAGTTATGAACAGAAAGTGACTGAACCTTTTGAATCAGATCTGTGCCTTGCCGTTTTTTCTTAAGCCATACATGAAGAGGGAAGAAGTTACATCCACTAGATATTTGTAGAAGTTTTCCTACTATACAGGATAAAACACTTTGAAAAGCTTCCTAGATTGAAATAGAATATGGGGAGCAGCTTACAGTCTAATTCATTTTTAGCTGAGGATTCTCTCATTTGATTTTTATACTGTATTACATTTTGTCAGGAATTGCATGGTAAGAAAGAAGTATCTTGGCAGTCACTGGGCATTCAGTAACAGCTCAAGCCTCTTCAGTATCTTCTCTAAGAAACTTGTTGAGCAATCATACTACTACTACTACTACTACTACTACTACTACTACTACTACTACTACTACTACTACTACTACATGTTGTTCTTCCGGCAAGCAACAGATATTTAAGTCATGAAATAGGTTTGGACAAGCACTGAAGAAGAAATGGTTGTTCACGTATGACAGTTCTTCAAAATGAGTTGTTCTTATTGCTATTCTGTGACTCACCCTTCAGTGTCACTAATGCAGAGTATATTAATGTTGAGATTCCTTGCAGTGGAGCAAAGGTTTGGTTAGGATGGCGGTTTTCTTTTCTTGCGGTTGTGGCAGCTTTGAGAATATGTATAAATGGTGCCTGAAAACACTGGTGCCTACAGTCTGTTTCAAGTATATTGTGTATGTCCATCACACTTGTTGCAAAAATAGTTATTTCGTTGATGAGGACAGTTTTTCAGAAAGCTTAGTTTACTGGAAGGCGTTCTTATTAACTTGTGGAGTAACTTTTTACTAAAGTTACTTTCTCCTTTGCTACTAAAAAGGCCATGTAAAATAAGGAGAAAGTAATTGCTTAAAATGGAGACAGGAAACATGGATAGAAAGTCTCAGCAAACTTATCAAACAAATTGAAAAAATGAAGGTGATCATACATGTTTTTGTAAATACTGCCAAATGGTTTTGTGTTGTATAGCCTTTTAAACTTTTTTGGAGAAGTGTCCTGTGACCTGAAGAGGGATTAGCATGGGTTTTATAATCTAGAGTTTGTTGCCCTGTGATTGTATTCTTATTTGTAACTGGGTCCTCTTTAGTATTTCTGTACTCCTCTGAGGAAGTAAAGTTTCATATTTTATAATAAATGTACCTTCTAAAAGAAAGATCTCAGTAAGATGTTACTAGTGAGGGAGGAGTGGGTTGCCCTGACTCAACATAATGTAAATAATAAATATGAATAACCTCTTGACTGGAGTCCCGCAGTATGTAATATTCCTGAATTTCTTTTAGAAGGATGGGGAGTCCTTTCCCGTGTATGTCTGAGTTCTTGATACATGTGCAGTCACGTCTAACTCCTTTGTCTTGCATGAGTAAAACTCTTTTTAGATTTGGTTTTTCACAGTCCTCAGCAGCTAAGGAAACTATGCATGCAGCAGAGTTGCTCCAGGTAACATTGTGACAGAAACAAAAACTGTGAAGATGGCATGCAGAGAACCTTATAATAATTCTGTTTGTTCTCTTTTCTGCTATTTCCTTCTTGAATAAAGCAAGCTATACCTATTCTCTAACAAAAGAAAAAAAGGGAAGAATTAAACTCTGATCTTAAATATCTCTTAACTGGAGAGAGAGCAGTTCACGTAATTATTAGAATTGGATGATTTTACTAATCATTCTGTTTTTAAATTTACTTTTCATAATAGACTGGAAAAGGCTTGAGATATATTTACAGAAAATACGTCTGTTTGTGTATGTCTTTGTGCATCTAGCTTTTAAGCATCCATATGAATCTTAATGCAAGTCCTGTTCCTTTACTCATAGCTGCTTTTTGTAGTGTCATTATTTGACCAGATTTCCTGTAGGCTTTAAGCTCTATGAGTAGTCCTGTTGATTTTAGTGAATTTAGTCACAGTGCATAAAATTGAGCATGTACGTTAGAGAAGCGTAGTCAGAGGCCCTTCAGCGAGTGGTCTGCATCTGTGCAAATTCTCTTAAACATATGCATATATAAATTTCCCTCTAGTCTGGGGCTGGATGTAAGCTAACTCCTCTCCAGAAGCTGCGTAGTCCTACGAAGAGATGGGGATGATTAATGTAGGGACACCACCAGTCTGATACAGCTAGACAACTTCTGGATTAGACAGCTAGTGTCCAGTCAGCTGGTAATACGGGCAGAGGAACTGCATCTGTCCATGCAAGCATACTTTTCCATATCTTCAATGAAGTGCTGAGCCTGCAAAGAATAATCATTTCACAGTACCATAGTAAATCACGCTGTGAAATATTCTGTAGTATTTTTCGAAACAGCATTGAGAATTTGGGTGACTTTGGCAGATGGTGAATATCTAAGGATGACAGCTCCTTAAAGGAAATAAATAGAAGAGTGGCCACAGGTTGGGGGTGAAGCAGGGGGATAGGATATCTCCCTACCTTAGTTAAAAAATGTTCAAACTAACCAATATATAAGTTGAATATTTTTTTAAATGCACTTATATGAAATAACATGCTAAAAATAATTGAGGATTACAGAAAAAATAATTTTCTGCTTGTTTTGGTGCTTGTAGGCAATTTTTTAGATGTAGAGAGATGGCAAACCAGAAGTATATATAGCCTTTTAAAATTTTCTAATTTTTGTCAAGGTTAGTAGCTGCTGGAAAGTACTTTCTAATATTAAGACCCTTATAATTTCATTTAAAGGTGTTTAAATAAAAATACGAACAAGAAGATGGAAAGTTAGTGTAAAAATGTAGATAGATTTTTAAAAAAGTAATACTAGTGGAACAGGTACAGTGAATGCAATTAAAAAGTGGCTAACCATTCAGAGGATGATTTCTTGCAGGGTGTTTTTTTTTTTTTTTTTTTTTTGTCTTTATACAGTAATTAGCAGATGGTTTTTTCTCTATTTATAAGTGATGTAGTTTACCTTGGGGAAGGAGAGAGAGGCACTTTTGACAAAGGTGTTTGTTCTTTTTTGGAAAAAGATTAATGGTTCAGTTGGATAGGCTTCAAATCTGTGTAATAGGCTCTTTGGTAAATAAAGATAAAACATCAAAACAAAACCCAAAGAAACACTGAACCAGTCTGCTTTCTTTATGTTGCTTGCAAAAATCTTCACAGTAAATTTTGGAGATCATTAGGAAATCTGACTTTATACAGGCCTAATATTAATTTCCGAATGTGATGAGATTGGCGAGGTGTTGTCTAACTGTATGCTGCTGTGGAAAAAGAACTGATGTCCAATTTGTTGTTTGTCTGCATTAAACAAAAATCCTTCAACTTTGCTGTGTAACAAAATTAGGCAAAAATCTGTGTCCTATTATAAAAGTATTACTAGGAGGTAAGAAACAATCTGGGGCAGAGCTGGGATGTCAGTGAGTTGGCTTGTATTTAAGGGTAAGAACCCAGAAGTTCTGCCAGAGATATCCTCTACCTAACGGTAAAGGGGAGATCGCTGCCTTACATGCGCTAATGAACATGGTTGAGAATGAAGAGAACTATAATGAGATACAACGAATCCTTATTTACCTACACTTTTGGAAAAAACTGTCAACAGATCCAGAGAAGGAACCAAAATAAGAATAAATTTTGTGGGAGTGGAGCAAAGATGTCTTTTTACAGAGGAAATGCACTGATTTGAATTTGTTTTATTTATATGCCTGATAAAAAGAATTTTTATTGAAGAAGATATATGTACAAATTATTACGTTAATTTATAGATGCAGTGTGACCGATACATACAACTTTAGAAAGGGCTATCAAATACATCCAGGTGTATCTTACTGAGGTGTTGTTAGTGGATGTACTGTAAGCAGTTCCTGAGAAAGGTCTGTAGTTTTGGGCCCTTATTTTTATTTTCAAGTTCACATGTGCTCTTCTTGCTCTCCGTTAATAGGTAGCATAGATCAGTCAGTGTTAAAGGAGTTGCCTCCTGAGCTGCTGGCAGAAATTGAATCCACCATGCCACTTTGTGAACGTGTGAAAATGAACAAGCGCAAACGTAGCACAGTTAATGAGAAACCAAAATATGCTGAGATCAGTTCTGATGAAGACAATGACAGTGAAGAAGCTTTTGAATGTAAGTAGTATATAATTCTATTCCTACTGCTTAAAAAGGCTAATATTTTGCTCTTACAAAAGTGGGGGTTTGTTGCTTTTATTTTTCAGTTGTCTAGCCTAAATCGTACAAAAACAAGTTAAATTTGGTGTCCAGGCAACTACTTGGCCAAGTAACGTTTTATTTTTTTAAAAAAGAAAAATTACTTAATTTCAGTTCATGCTCAAGATGAAAAGCTGCTAGCTTTTAAATTTTCTTTTCTACTTACCATATGGGAAGCCACTGTCTAGTTTTTTTTAAGTTGTGCTATGAAACATTTTTTTTAAACAATCAGATTAAAGAAAATACCATGTAAAGCAGCTCAGAAAACTTATATACAAAGCTATGGAGAGAAAAATTCCAATAGGTACATTTAAAATTATTACTTAGTTTCATTGGTAAGAAAAACAAAGCAACCTCTCTTGAATTTTTCTGATCTGATAAATTGAGAATATTACTGCCTAGAAATTTTTCTTCTGTTATTTCCCTGGTGTATTGCCGGGCAAACTGGCAATTACTTCTGATGGGTTCTCATAATAGCATTTGCTGATGATGCTAGTCTTGAATTAAATGTTTTCAGAGGAAGAGAGAAAGCTGGTATTCAGAACTTTGTGGTGTGATCAGGTAATGGTCATATGTGTCAAAAAAAAAAAAAAAAAGCTGTATACATCTAGGTTAGGAAGGGATTTCCTACCTGCTACTAAGAATATAGTTAGTTTGTATCCATGGTAATTCAATTAATCAACACCGAAAAGAAACACTGTTAAAATAGAGTTGAATCAGTTCAAAGTGAGTACCTTCTTAGCAGTGTTACTTACACAGTGCTACAGGAGATGTGCCTGTTGCTGTTAACCTGAGAAGGCACCTCACATAATGAGGGTTTTTTTTTTTAGATTCTTTTTGCTTTTGCTTATATAAAGTTTATATTGAACTTCTATCAAACACACAAAGTTTTTCTCCTTAGTCTTTCTTAGGCTCCAAAAGAGAAAGATTTTGTTGTCCTGATTTTTAACATATTTCAAGTTCTCCTCTAATGATTATGTAGCACTTATACACCCATACACATACAAAATTATAATTGAGATACCTCTCTGATCTTTCTCAAAGAAATAGAAAAGAGTATCCCCTATTTGTTTTTCTTTTAAAATACAACCAAAATGATGCTGCTTTGGCCATGAGTATGAGTTCTTGAGGTAACTTTCTACCAGTCTTCATTATGGCAAATGATTAATGGTCGTTTGCTCCATTCAGGATTGTATGTTAAAATCTCTGTTTACCATGTAACATCACCTGTTCATGATGTTAATAGTCTGGAATAGGGAATTAAAGAAAGGGTAAGTAAAATGAAATTATTTAAATTGGTCAGGAATGGAGAGGATTGTTAGAAATTTCAGAGAGACCTTAATAATGTAGACGTTAGTGACAGTGGCTGCTGAAGTTCTTAAATACAAAGTAATGCAAATTAAGGAAAACTTTCACAGTAATTTTATGCTTTAAGGGACTCTTGATTCATTATGCAACTCGAGATCTGAACATGATTCTGAATAACTCAGTGAGGACATCTGATTTAAAAAGGAGATTATAGTGTCTCTCAAAGGATACTGTAGAACTGTACTGAAAACAAGAGACAAAATGACCATGGAAGATTTGTGTCAAACACACTGAATAGATTTGTACTGTTATAAATACATATATTTCAAAATTCTTTTGTACGACTGAAACTATGCTTTTTAAAAGTTTATAAAAAGTGATTGTTGTAGAAGATAAATTTCTTCGAGCAACTCATGAAGAAGGGTCAGTCCATAAAATTAAACGATGGGAAATTCAAAATTAGCGAAAGGAAATCCATTTCATACAGTAAATGCTAAATGGGTTTTTCATACAGTAAATGCTAAATGGGTTATTACATAAATGTTTGGCAGAATTCAGAAGGAAATTGGGTATTTATATTCTGGATATTCTTTATGTAAGAAATTAATAATTTTTGAAACATTATTAAAAGTTGTCTTTTTAGTCAATTTTAACGACTTCAAAATAATAGACTTGGTAGAGCAGTGATTGGATTCTGAGTAGCTGTTCCTGTGTGTACCTTATTTGCCTTATAGAGCCAACACAGCCGTAACGCATTCTGTTTAGTTATGCAGCATTGACAAAATGGTCAGTTTAAGTTTCCACTGGAAAGGAATATTGGAGGTTATCTTTCTCGTGGAGATGTAGCTGGGGTCAGAAGGTGTCCTAGAGAACTTAAATTGTTATTGATGATTTGCAGACTGTGGAGACCCTTTGTAAATTTAGAGCTTTCAGATCCCAATTTGATGTTAAGGAAACCAGAGAAAACTTACATATGTTTTTAAACTGAATAAATTTGGTCCGGAACTCGTTGAAGGAATAGAATAATGATGTGTTTTAGAATTCCTTTTGGGAGCAAAAATATTCTACAATTTAATTACTCATTCCTTAGACCAGGTAAAATACAGGTTATTTAGCAGAAGTGTTAAGTTTCTTCCAGTATCAGGAATCTGAGACAAATAATCTGTGTTTCGATGGAGAAGATACTGGAATGTACATCACCCTGGAGTAAAATTTTCAGAATAGCAAATGCAGTGTGTTGATTACCATGCTCTGGAAATTCTCCTTTTAAAATTGGTGCTCAAATGAGAAACACTCCCTGAATGCTCAGTTGGACTAAAAGTTAGGCATTTCTGCCTATGGAATATCTCCTATGGAGTATCTTTCATCTGTCTAGTTTTAGGTAAGTCAACCTCAAAATGAACTGAAATTCAGCACTTAAATATATGGAATTACACTAGCTCTACAAACTATTGAATTTCACGGAGGAAAGAAAACGAAATGTATAGTCTTCTCCCATAAAATGCTTTCTTATCCCATAGCACTCTCACTTCAGGTATCCTGGGTGGCCTTTCATTTTTTCAAACAATGTTAACTCTCAATCACGTAGAGTAACATATTTGGGGGATTAGCTATCCTGTGAGTAGAGATATGTGAGGAAGTATCATGTTAGTAGCTCAGGCATCGTGGTTGGAGAACACGAGTTCACTGTCTCAGAAGCAAGTCCAATGCAGGAGCAGCGCAGCTGAAAGCCTGAACCAAGTTATTACCTTGAAGGACTTAGGCCACCTCTGCAGCAATTCAGTACTATGTTTTCAGAAGTGGGGGCCCTTAGAGTGCAGTGCAGAGTATCAGTATGACCTCAGGTTCAAAATTTTTCATTTTGAGTTTGAGTGATAAAAATATTTTAGTTTGAGCCTAGGCTGACTACTGTGTGTATCCTACTATATATAATGTCCTCTTTACTATGCTTCTCAATAAACTGAGGTTTTAGAAAGGAGTTGTCAGTTCTATTACAATTCTGTATAAGTGCTTGCAGCCAGTTTGCTCAGAAACAACCCTATGTACAATCATGCCTCTCTAAACTTCAGGAGAGTGGGATAGAGAGACACACGGATGTCAGGGTTGTTATTGGCAGGTTCACAAAAATAATAAAATCTGTTAGTCTAGAACTTAATGTTTTGGAGCCATTTTGGTCTTCACAGCATGTTCTGTATTAGACATTTTATTTGTTAGCCCAGTTATCCTGTTACATTAGATAATGGAGAACTGGCTGATTTCATGGATGAAACAATATCTCTCCTCAATTTCTGATTTATATTAAATCTTAGCACCCTCTCCCCTTCGAAGTGCACAAGACTGTCTTTGAAAATAACAAAGACTTCCTCCCCATCCCCCAGATGTCTTATTTTCATCAAAGCTCTGTTTCTCTACACAACATTTGTCCAATTTTCTTCAGCATTTGGTTCTACTAGATTTTCTGGTCATTTTCACTGTCTGGTCCATAAGTTGAGGCTCCAACTTTCTCCCTTTACACTGAATTTTTTACAGTATGTATCAATGCAAAACTGTAAGCATCTTGGCAAAATAGAAGAACCTTAAGCAATCAGATTATCAAGTCTCATTGGAACTTGCTGTGTTGGATGGGTAAAATAATCACTGAGCTGGAACTTGGGCGCCTAGTATAGCCACTATTTAGATAATTGAAGAAATTATCTCAGTGTTCTCTCATGAAAAGAAAGGATGAAAATTATTTTGATCTGTTCTACTTTCCTTACTTTGTTTAAAAGAACAGATGCTTTTTAAATTGATATTTTGAAATGTTCATGTTTGCTTTTTTTTTTTTTTTCTGGTTTCAGGCAGTTTTATATTATTCAAAATGAATTGTTAGAATAATGCCATAACAGAATTTTATATTATAGTTTTAGTGTGTTCACTTGTTTTACAGAACATTTTCACAATAACATTTTGCTTTTACTTGTAAATGCATGATTTTGCACTATGAGAAGTGTAAACTTTGTATTTATAATGAAGATGCCCTTCACTTCTAGCTTCTCGGAAAAGACATAAAAAGGATAGAGATGCAGCTTGGGAGTATGAAGAACATGACAGAAGAAGTTCTGGTGATCATAGGAGAAGTGGCCATTATCATGAAGGAAGGAGGACTTCTGGTAGTGGCCGTTACCGTAATCGCAGTCCTGATGACTCTGACATGGATGATTATTCTCCTCCTCCTAGCCTTAGTGAGGGTAACTCATCATTATAAAAATTTATTTTATTCCATAATACTAATGCAATATTAAAGTATATGCTGAGCATTTTAAAATAAACATCTTTACATGCATTATTTAATATGAGCGTAAAAAATGTAAATAATTTTTTATTCCATTTTTAGAAAGTTTTATTTGTTTCACTCTTTATTATCTTAATTAGTGGCTAGAAAAATGAAGAAAAAAGAAAAACAAAAGAAGAGGAAAGCTTATGAGCCAAAACTCACACCTGAAGGTAATCTTTTGAAAATAATTTTCTTTCTTCAGTTTGTATATTCTGTTTCATATATAAAATAATTATATATGCATTATTTTTTTCATCAGAAATGATGGATTCTTCAACTTTCAAAAGGTTTACTGCTTCCATAGAGAATATCTTGGAAAATTTGGAAGACATGGATTTTACTGCTTTTGGTAATATGTCAGAATTTTTCAAAATGCCTCCCCCCATTAGAAGCTCAAGAAACAAACAAAAAAATACATCTCCGTATTTTCAGTATTCCTTCTTCATGATTTAATTGCTTGTGGTACATACTAGGGTGTGCAGTGCTTATACCTGTTTGGCTTCCACTTTGAGTAGGTTCCTTTGCCCTTCAGTTTCACTTGCTGCTGCAGGAAGAAAATCCTTTTCCCTGCAAAATCCAAAAGGGACAGAAGTCAGAAAAGGGCAAATAATTGTCCATCTGGGTGGAAAGGATACCTTTTTGGAATGTCATTAGGATGTTATCTTCTTAGATGTGTATCTTCGCAAACAACACTAACATAAGATGATTCTCTTGCCAGTAGTATCTGGAACACACGTAATTTTGCATCTGCTGTGGCCTTTGACCTAATAGAGCATGGTTATCCGCCTGGAGCATCAGAGTACTTGCATACTCATAGCTGAGACACTGAATCTCAGTAGGCTTCTTAGCCGCTTTAACACAACCAAAAGTCATCATCGTCAGTCTTCACTAAATGAAACTATTAAATGTTAGCTGTTTGGAAAATCAGTTCTTCAATAGGTTTTCTTCAGTTGGCTTTTTCATATTAGCTGTGAAACACTGCTTTCTTTGATGCCTTATTAGAAATATGATTGTTAATTTTCATTTTCATTTTTTTTTTTTTTAAGGTGATGATGATGAGATTCCACAGGAGTTGCTACTGGGAAAACATCAGCTTAGTGAGTTGGGTAGTGAATCTGCAAAAATTAAGGCAATGGGCATTATGGACAAGGTACATCTTCATAGCCTTTAACTCTTTTTGAATATTTAATTTTCTTTAACATATGGAAAGCATTTGTCCCCTGTGATAACATTCCACCCTCTTCAGGTGTGTATGTGACTGATACTATAAACAGTCATCCTTCTGCTGACTTAGCTGAAATTACTGCACTTTAACTGCTTGTTACTGTCTCTGAAGCTGAGACATTTTCTTTGAATGCTCCTTTTCTGTGTCAGTGCGGTGTCAGTGCACCGTATATCACAGTATGGGGTACCTGCCTTTGTAATGAAATAGATAGGTGTTAAGATAGATTGCATGATCTATTAAGGCACCTGAATTCTCAGCCATATCACACATGCCTGAGCAGTAAAATCTTCAAATAATTATTTTCACAGAAGTACACCAACCTGTAGTCTCAGATTTACTCCTTACAGTAAGCGCTCCTGTGTTGAGTAAAATGGAACATGTTGGTAAAGTCCACCCCCCCACACCCTTTCCAATATATGCCATCAGTGTGATATGAGACGTCCATCCAGCATCTCACTGAATTGCCTGCTTCCTCCCTCTCCCCAAAACTCCCTTTCAAACTGAAAAGGTTTATGGTTTCAGGTGATAGTAAGAATAATTTTCCATAGGCTGCATATTTCTTTGTCATGCTCTTACAGACTTACTTCAAGGGAATTTTCTCTGTTGTTGCAAACTGTTGGTATCACATTTTTAGAAACAATGTTCTTGCTCTCTTTATCTTTCTAGAACTCTTTGCTTTGGGCAGTCTTACGTTAAACTGATTATGGCTGCCCATGCCCCCTGTATATTTGTGAAGTGCCCATGAAGCCACTTATTGTGCAAGACTCTTTGAATGATTTTCTGTAATCCAAGATTTAGATATTCTTCCTAGCCTTTCCTTCAATCTCCCAACCTTTCTTGTAGCATGTTTTCAGCCTGAGGGTTTCTACTTCCTCATAGTTCTAGGCCTTTACCTTTGTTTCCTACTTTTTATGCCTCTGTGCATGCATGTGTGTTTGTATGTTTATGTGTATATGTATGTAAATATAATATAAAAATCAGAATTTTGTTGCTTCGAGAGGTGAGCAGCAATAGTATCTGGATGAATGAATCTGGTTCTTCTCAGGTTTAGCGTAGTCTAGTAATTATTCAATGTTAAATCTGTAGGTGAGCTCAAAGTACTTTTATCAACGTGCTACTTTTTCAAAGTTAACTCTATTATTAAGAATAAATTTAATATGTGTTAGTACTAAAGTGTTACGGATTTTCAATTCTGCTTCTCCATAAGCCTTGGATTTTTTTTTGTAATAAAACTCTATAGAGCCATCTAGAATTTGTGACTGATACTTGGCTTTGATGAATTCCAGTTTCTGGGATCAGGAGTGTATAAATTATATGCTATTGACAGATGGGCAGTTTTAAATCTATTTCTATGGACTTTGCTAGTTAGAAATGGAATTTGATTGCAGAACATATTTCACTAGTTTAATTATACTATCAGCGTTCTCAGTCGTTGCTCTGTTAGAAACTGGGCAAGCCAAGATCCAGACTTTATTTCAAAGTGTGTACAATTTCCATTTAATGCCAGACTTACATAACATATTCTGTCTTTCATTTATGCAAATCTTTTAAAACAATTTGCAAGCCTTTATGTTTCTACTGCTGTTTGATGTGTTCGTTTTCTTGTTTTAGCTCTCAACAGATAAAACAGTAAAAGTCCTGAATATTTTGGAGAAGAATATTCAAGATGGATCAAAGCTTTCTACATTACTTAACCATGTGAGTTTCAAATTGCATCATTTCACGTCATGGTTTAGGGTTGGGTTTTCTTCAGTTCCAATCCCATTCAGTGCCAAGTGGGGAGTGTGTGCGTGTAACGAATTTCTGATTTAACACTCGTGATTCAGATTGTTAAATTTTAGTATCTGAGGTAAAGACATGTTTACTACTGAAAGAGTATTAATCAGTTTTACTCTAGTACAGCTAACAAGCAGATGTATTGGGAACAAGTAAGTTTTAAATATTATACTATCATCCTAATATGGTAACTGGTATAGCCTATAGCAAGTCAAAATTTCTTTGCTACACGTTCATAAAACTTCCCTTACACAGTAGAAGAAAGCATGGCTTTTGTGTAGAGCATGTTCTTCACTATAGCATCAAGAATGGCGGAGGCACTATATTTGGGTCTGCTGTTACACTTTGAAGTTAAACATAACATAAACAAAACTAACAAGTTTAATATTTTAGGAATTTTTTCCTGATAGACTTAAAACTGTGCTGGAGTTTGGAGTTTTTATGAAGTTGAAATGTGGCATTTATTTATTTTTACACTTTCTAGTTGACACAATATTCTAGCCAGAGTTGTAGCCAAAAAACTTACTGGTCTGTAGAAGTGGAGAGTAGTTATGAATATTGGGAAAGAAGCATTCAAACTTGAAAATGAGAACAATACACACATTATTTGTACTTTGAGTATTTTCATCTAGATATTTTGTTCTGTCTGAAGTTTCAGAATACAGTTCTGAATGTCTTTAGAAATATGAAAAATAAGTGAAAAAAGCTGCTGGCTTCCTATTCTACTTCAGTATGATTGAGACTTTATGCAGATGCTTTTGAAGTATTTTCTTCCTTTTAACTTTCTGTAGTAAAGCTTGAGAGTTGATGAAATTATCACATGATTGCAATTCAGAGACAAAACTTGAATTCAAGAGTGAGCAATCATTAGCCAAATAGATTTTTCTTAAGACCTTTTAAACATTAATTGAGATCTTCATGGCAAAGAAAGTCTCTGGCAAAGAGTGAGCCTTATGTTCTTTTACAAAGGGTATTTAAAGTGCAATGAAGGTAGCCTACCTTCACGTCAGGGTATTACTCAAAGACAGAATGGATTGCAGGTTCTTTTATTCCTAATATTAATGAGCAAAAAATTGGAAAAGATTTAAAACTTTTTTTTTATGCCCCCTTCAGGATTATATAGGAATAAATGCTTTAAAACTGTTTTACCCAGGAAATTTACAGGGATTTTCTTCCGATTTACAGATTTCTGTTAGTTTTTCAAATACATCTATTGTATATAATGCACTGTGATATTTTTAGATTATTTTATCTCAAAAGGGAAAAAGAAGATGTAGTTAGAAATTAGTGTTTCCCAGTCCTTTCTGTTTCTCTCGAGGCTATTAGTATTGCTATATTTGTACCAGAGAGATTGTTAGAAATTCTCCCTGATTCCACTCTTAATAACATTAACTATATTTCAGTAGTGCTGGGTGGCCATAATTAACCTTGTGTTTGCTTATAACTCGTGCAAACACAGAAATAAATGTGTATAATAAATGTGTACCCTGCACTAAGTCTAAATGGGCATATTTGATAAGAAATCTTAAACATATTGATACTAGATCAGTTTTCGTTGCGTCTGCAAAGTGGAGAAAGTACTATTCTCACCAGTTTCATAGAATTGTAGCAGTCTTTTTGTGTAAGAGTTCCCTCTGGTGGCAGAAATTAGACTGGTTAGAGGAGCCACCAGCGTGTGTTAGCCAGCTGAAGAAGAAAACGACAGGTGAATGAGTTGAGATTTTGCTCAAAGTACATTACGCTTATGTAGAGAAAGAAGAAATCTTTCTTCATAATGCTTGCATATGATGTACAGAAAACTTCTTTGTGTTTTACTGGAAGAATACCGTGAGATACTAAGGATTTATATTTTAGAGAGGACATTATGCAAACATGTCACTAGTAAAACATATTAGTTAATTTATAGAACAAACTGCTTTCTGATCATAAAGGCAATACAGCATCTTGTATGTGCTTGTATGTACGTATATTGTAAATAGTACTGTTATATTTTATTTGGCTTTTTGCTCACACTACCTTATTTTTCTTGCCTGTTACAGAACAATGACACTGAAGATGAGGAGAGGTTATGGAGAGATCTCATTATGGAGAGAGTGACAAAATCAGCTGATGCTTGTCTTACAGCTATCAATATTATGACATCACCAAATATGCCCAAAGCTGTATATATAGAGGATGTAATAGAGAGAGTTATTCAATACACAAAATTTCATTTGCAGAACACTCTTTATCCTCAGTATGACCCTGTGTATAGAGTGGATCCTCATGGTGGTTAGTATGCTAAGAGATTTTAAAAAAAACTTTGCACATCAAAAAATGTACATTAATAGATCTATCCTATGCTAATACAAGTGATATGACTTTGCTGAATACTCTAAAGTTTTTGTACATAAATCTTATACTGACAGTTCTTTCACATCACATCCAGCATACTGAATTCATGCTTTACATGATTTTTGAAAGGTGATTAAAAATGTAGAGTAAAATAACGATGAAGGGAATGTGTCCTCTGAATAACCAGGGGTCTTGATTACAGCAGTATAACCATTTAAACCAGAGTATACAGAAGTTTGTCTGAAGTTCAGCTTCTGTGTATAGATATTATAGGTGTGAACAAGTGATTTTATAGTCAGAATTTCCGTGTTTATAATGACTTATTTCTTTGAAAACTGTTTAGCCTTGAGCAGCTGTTTTTTGGATTTTGGTCTTTTGTTTTAAAAAGACCTTTTTGTTCTGATACCGTAAACTTCAGATGTGGGTGCCTAAATCTTGAATCCAGAATTTAGAAAACAATTATGAAAAAATAATCTGTCATATGAAATTCTTGTTTCCCAGCTGGTGCTACTAAATACTTTTTCTTCTGGTAGCAACTGTATTCATAAAGATGTAGTCTTGGAGTTGTCTGGGGTACTGCTTTGAGAAAATGGTCACCTTTCTAATGTTTGATGTAATTAAAACATTAAAAAAAAATGAAAATATTTTTGGTTTTCTAGGTGGTGTTTTAAGTTCAAAAGCAAAACGTGCCAAGTGTTCCACCCACAAGCAAAGAGTTATAGTGATGTTGTATAACAAAGTTTGTGACATTGTCAGCAGTCTGTCAGAGTTGCTAGAGATACAGCTTCTTACTGATACAACTATTCTTCAGGTAAGTTTTAACAGTTTTTTTGTTTTTGTTTTTTTTCTCCACAGAGGGTCTTTAAAGCATGATTGCCTCAACGACATGACACATGAAATGAGAACAAACTATTTCAGTGATTAACATAAAACTGATTTATGTTGTGCAGTATATTATCTCAAGGAAAAGAGCATTTGATGTTTAAATCTGGCTTTGTTGTACACTTAAGAAAAGTTTAACATGATTGTATTCAAATATGCTTTAATAACTTTATTTGCAAATAATAGGAAGTAATACATATTGCGACAGGACATACCTTATCTGCTGAATGTATAACCTGCTTCTTAAACTGCATAAATATCAGTTTGTTAGAGAAATGTGCTTAGCATAATTTCTTTCTGTTGATAGGTGTCATCCATGGGAATAACACCGTTTTTTGTAGAAAATGTCAGTGAACTACAGTTATGTGCCATCAAATTAGTGACTGCAGTAAGTATTTTTCTGAGATTCCGTCTTCCTGTATTTCATGTTCCTGTACTTCTGAGAGTTTTCAGGGCATTTTACATAGGCTGTATTTTTGCTGGTTTGCTAGAAACAGTGTTAAATGTGCCTGAGCTGCTTTGATTTGCAGAGTACTTTATAGTAACAAATAGTCTACTTAACCAAAATTAAGTAAGTTCCTTGTTTATGTGATTTAAAATGTAAGCACAATCCCCTTGCTCTCAGTTGTCCTTTCTCATCTTGAAATATCTTAGCAATATGGTTTTCCTTATTTCCTTTGTCATGATTTGAATATATGCAATTGAATAAGGAAAAAGTTTATTCTATCACTGACGTTTTTAAAAATATACATTTTAAATAGAAAGTGGATCATTTGAAGATTTAAAAAAATCCGTATTTGAAAAACAATTTTTATGCCTTTTTATAAAGAAGTGCTTGCTTTGCGAAACAAATGCACTGAAAACGAGATATGTAATAAATTTTTAAAGGCCATGTTAATTGCATGTTTATATATAAATTTTTTATAACAAATATATTTAACAATAATATTCTATCATATTTAACAATAAATAATTTTTTAACAATCCTGTGACTGTTAAATAGGTGTTCTCCAGGTATGAAAAACACAGGCAGTTGATACTGGAAGAAATTTTCACTTCCCTGGCAAGACTACCAACTAGCAAGAGGAGTTTGAGAAACTTCCGGTAATTACTGGCATAGATTGCTAATTTGATAGCATTTACAGTTTTGTACATACAGGAGTTTAGGCTTCAGTATTAACTTCTTATAAGATTTGCAACTTCACAGCAGTTTTTTAGAGGCTTATGTTTCAAAACCTCCACAATGAGAGCAGAATTGTCTGACAAATGCATTTCAATCCATCTTGTAATAATCACTGTTTCTTATACCATCGTATTTATGCTTAGTTACAAAAACAACTGAAATATATGTTATTAATTTTCTCACTAAGGATGTAAATGAGTGTAATGCTAGTGTGTATTCAGAGGTTTTTTTATTGGAAAATTCTTTGAATCTGATTAAATGAAGTTAAATCATTTATTCATTGCTAAACCCTTATATGAAAATTCTGCAGAATTTCTTTGAGGGCATTCTCAGAGCACTCTTGCCAGGGAATCAAGCCAATGCTCCTTTGGATTAGTTTCATTTAGGAACTATTCAATTTACTTGGTAAAACACTTGAAATTATTCCAAAGCATTTGTTGTTGTTGAGGTTGATTTAGTTCCTTGCTTGAATATATCTTCCCTGTGGAGACAGACAAATTGTCAATGAAAAAGTCTGTCCCATCCAGGATGGATGTACAGGAAATATCCAGGAAAAAAATGCACATGCACTGAGACATTGAGTTGAATTCAGCTGCTCTAATATTAATGTGAGTGCTTCTGCCTTGTATTCTGTATTGTTTTCGTTATTGGCATCAGAGGCATGTAACAAAAAGGAAAGGTGGTAGTCATAGGAGCATAACTGGTAGGTACCCTCCTTGAATCAAGACCTATACCAGAAGGAAGTCATTAGTTCAAGGCCACAATGACTCTACTATTTATCTGTAGAATCCTAGCTCCCATCTGTTGAAGGATATTCCCTATCTGCGCCTACCATAATGAAGGGTGTAGCTTAGAGATAATTTGATACAAAAAGATTTCCTATCCAGGAGTAGTGAAAAATAACTTCATAAAGATAAAGAATTGTTGGTATTTGTTTTGTGCACAGTCACTATTTTGATAATTTGGTGAGAGTGATATCAGAGATTACCTTCTCATGCTGTTAACTGCGTTAGGTGGTGTCAGGATTTGACTAGATAGATAGACACAGTACCATCATTGCATTGCTTGGAAGGGGAGAAATGTAAGGTGCAGTGTATTCATACTGGTCCCGCTCTTTTAAAGACACTGTTGCATGCTGAAGTTTATAGTCTTCTACGCATGAAATATTGTAGCTGTAACTCTTGTAGAAGTCTGTCATGATCACTATTTTCTCTTGCTTAACAGTCCTGCATATTCCACACGTTAAATAATACATAAGTAATAAGTTGTTATGGGATCTGTTCGGTGTATTTTTTTCTGCTGTGTAGGAAGTTGATATGGCATTATACATAATAAGCCTACTGGTAAGTGCCTTAGCATATAGATGTTTAATGTATTAAACATTTCTGTAGACTTTGAGCTGCTGAGTTTCACAGAGATTCAGATAGTCATTGGTGGGCTGTTTCAGTCCAACTCTCCTGCCTGAGAAAAAAATATTTTTGTCAGACTGAATCTTTCACTGCGTAAGAAAGAAGCAAATGACTAAATGTCTAGAACACAGAGATTTCTAGCTGTGGTAATAATTCTAGAAAGATATTATTTAGGACCAAAAGTCTTTTTAAAATTATTTTAGCATTAATTTTATCCTATTCGTATTAACAGGTTAAACAGCAGTGACACTGATGGAGAGCCTATGTATATTCAGATGGTAACAGCACTAGTTCTGCAGCTTATTCAATGTGTTGTGCACTTGCCCTCAGCAGAAAAAGATTCTAATTCAGAGGAGGAATCAAACAAAAAAGTAAGAAAGCTATTTTTAAATAGCCATAAAATTCTTTTGTGCAGGAATGACTTTGTGCATTTGTGGGTATAATGTTTTATGATGGTGCTGTAGTAATCAAGTGATGTATTTGGATGTCTGTCATAATTTTTTGATGCATGGAAAATGCTGATATGGAAATCACATTTCTGTGTATGTTAAAATGTTAGACAAATAAATCTTGTTATTTTTAGGTGGATCAAGATGTGCTTATTACTAACTCATATGAAACAGCCATGAGAACAGCACAAAACTTCCTCTCTATTTTCCTTAAGAAGTAAGTATTGTTATAATAGTCTTTACTGTATTGACAAAACAAACTCAGAAGGTCTGTCACAGCTTCAGACAAAACTAATCACTTCACAATGATAAACACCTACTAGTACAGATATTTGTAACTATACAATTTATAGATTCCTAAGAGAGCTACCTGTCTGAACAAAACTTTCTATAGAAGAGAAATTCTGCAGAGTCCCTTTATACGTTTAAGAATCTGTCTGATAGTTTATGTAGGATCCTTTTACCAGGTGTCTGTTACGCATCTGAAGGTTGAAAGAGAAGTCTGATTAAATATTTAAGAGGTGAAATGTACTATTATATTCATTCATCAGAATGGCTAAGAAAGAAAAAGCCTAAAATCATTTTCATTTAGCTGAAGCTGGGGATATCAATAGGTCAACAGAAAAAAATCTTTTTATGGTATGGCTGAATATCCTAACTAAGCATTTATACAGGAATTTCTGCCAAGTCCCAAGATTTTTATCACATTAATTTCCACTGTTAAGGCAAATGCTGTTTACTAGCACCTGTACCCTTCTGCGAACTTGACGTATCATGAAAGAAGTTAGGGTTGTCAGATGTCAGGGAAACACTAGCAGGACAGTGTGTGTCATTTTCTGATTTTACATTCTGATTTTTAACCTTTGTGGAGCATAGATACTGATATGTTTTATCAAAATGAGATAAGTCATACCAGGCCTTAAGAGTGTAGGCACAATATCACCTAAATACTCTATTCCAGCTTCAGCTTTAGAATTTAACTTAGCTTGTCCATCCTTTTCATGCACACTTAAACTTTTAGTTTAATAAAATAAACAATAAATAACAATAAATAAAATCTCAGGAACAAAAGCCCACTATCTTGGATTAGCAGCATCTCTTACAGTGCAACCTGGAGTGCTAAATGTTTAACTTCATCCTTAACTGAATAAAATGTTTTTTTTCTGCAAATACTTCAATATTTCAAAATTTTTCTTTTATAATTCCATAAAACTCATTGTCTGGTTAAGCATAGGGCTTCTTTTGTTTGTATCCAAAGAAAAGCGTAAATGGCACTTAAAAATGCTTACAAAAAGTATGTTCTTTTAAACAGGTGTGGTAGTAAACAAGGGGAAGAAGATTATAGGCCGCTGTTTGAGAACTTTATTCAAGACCTTCTTTCCACAGTCAATAAACCAGAATGGCCAGCTGCAGAGTTGCTACTTAGCTTATTAGGAAGGCTATTGGTAAGAGAGTCTTGTTTTTAACTGTTACAGTAATTTATTTCTCATTACAATGAAGGCTTGTTTATTTCATGTCAAACTGTTGCAAGAATGCTTTCTGATGGCTGACACACATGCAACATTTAAGGATTTTCTTATGCATATTACTGTTACATAATACGTAGATAAGAAAATTTAGCTTGGAACGTGATATGGATGATCAACATGATTAGGTTGATAATATGACTTGGGAAGGGGACTATTTCTCATGGAAGGCCACTTCTATTCTGTGGTTTACCCCCTTTCCTCCACTAAAAATGCCGTCTAATGAGTGCATATACTCTTTTGGGGTAAAAGCAGCCTAATAGCTGTAATTATTCATGTTAAATATCTTCTCTGGACTATTCATTTAGCACAGAACCTGAGAACAGTTAAATACATATTTTGGTTTTCTACTGATAATAATACATTTGCTTAAGGAATATGGCATTTAACAGAATGTAAACATTTTTGTTGGCATGTGTTTTTCATGCGTTCTTCTTTGGTATTAAGATGTAGCTAGTACAGTAATTTGAATAGTTTCTTGGAAAACAGATGTTTTATGGTCCTGTTCCTAGTTAATGTAGCATTCATTATAGTTGTGTGGATAATGCGGAAGACACATTATGGTGCTTAAACTTTGCAATAGCATAGATCTTACCTACTATACCAGATGTCCAGTTTATTTTATGAAAACATGTATTTTGAAAAACTCAAAAGGGTGTATCTATAGAGAGAGATGCAACAAATGTTAAAAAAAATAGGTAAAGTAAGGAGCATATCTGTGGTGTAATAATAAATGACAATTTTATGCAGCATGAAGTTAGGTGGAATTTTTAGTAAAGTCAAGCAGTGTCTTGTGAGAAGAATCTCAGATGCATAAATATGTAATTTTTTAAGCATTTTATTCTGCTTTCCTTAGGTTCACCAGTTCAGTAACAAATCTACAGAAATGGCTTTAAGAGTTGCATCACTTGACTATCTTGGAACTGTAGCTGCAAGATTGAGGAAAGATGCAGTCACTAGCAAAATGGATCAAGGGTCTATAGCCAGAATCCTCAAACAGGTGTGTGAGAGATCCTGTGCTGGTTAGTGCTTGAATAGCAAGATTGAGATATATCCATTAAAAAAAAATTGAAGTATTGCTGCAATCTTAAAGATGTGTTTAAAAAAAAAAAAAAAAAGGCATTTGGAGAATCTGTTTCCATTGCTGTTCAGAGATTTCTGGGTCAGTTTATAAATAACACATTTGTTAGCTCATCGTTGTCTTTCTCACATCAGCCCCCTAATAATCATATTAAGTGGTTAATTAGAGTGGTGAAATGAGTTTTGTTGCAACAATATAGAGGAAATAATGGAGCAACAGTTGGAGGCTGTCTTAAGAGACCTTAAAAATACGTATGTATGTATGTGTATTTGTCATTACACAGCAGAAGGAAATAACTATAGAAAAATGGTAATTGAGCTTATGGCAGTCATATGCACACTTTGGAGAATTAACTGTTATGCCTATAAGATTAATCTTTATGTGATGTAACTGGTATTAGTCATCACTTCTTTACAGAAATTGCATATAACTCTTTCCTTAGAAAATGCACATTTGTATTTCTGCTGAAGCTGTTAAAAAAAATATATCCATATCTGCAAGGGGTAGCAACAATTATGCAATGTATGTTTTTGGGCTCTTTACAGTACATGGTGTGTGTTGAGGAAATAAGCAGGTCGTACATGTCCCTTTAAAAATGTGGACTTACACATTTCTTAAGGACCTAAGGTTGAACCTAGAATGGCCATATCAAGCTGCTTTTATCAGAGTTTCCCTTTCAGTAACCTCAAAAAGACTCCAGATCTATAGCAACTCTATTTTATAACGACTGTTACAGATTTGTGCTGGAGGAAAAACTTCCATGACTTGCAAGTATTCATCAAATGAAGAACTGAAATTTATCTACTCCTTTATGAGGCTGATACTTGCCATAATTTTTTTTTCAATTAAAATATTGTACTATATGCAGTGTCAAAATATGGTCTTTACATCCCTAGTTTAATATAATTTATACTTCTGTGGGTTAAAAAGCTATAAGAGTTTCCCATCAGTTGTGATTCTGACAATTATACATTGGACTGTGTAGGGAAATATCTTTGAAGGATCCTTTTGTTGCCTTATCTCCAGAAGTTATAACAGCATTGAAAGATATCCAAATGATGATCTGAATCTTCTAATTTGTCCTGTTTGTTTACATAATCAGACAGTAACTGGGCATCGGCATCTACAGAAAATAAAATTGCTTTGGGCACCTGAGTGCTAAAAGCATTCCTTCAGTTATTTGGGGAAGCTTAACATCAGTGATGGTAGACTGTACCATCCGTACGTTATGGATGGTGTATTTTATACAGTACCACTAATAATGGTAGACAATGTGTTGTTTAAAGAAACAACAGATGACTACTCAGAAATGTATATATGACTGCTGAGTTTCACTTGTTCAAAAGGCAAGAAAATAAGAAGATCCCTTGGTAGATCTGTTCAGATGTATTTTTCAATGTATTTTATACGTAGGTATGCAGATTTTCAAGTTTTATTTACCACTGTGCGATACTGTATTTTATAACTGTCCTTGCTACCCCTCACAGGTTTCAGGAGGGGAAGATGAAATACAACAGCTGCAAAAGGCTTTGCTAGATTATCTGGATGAGAACACAGAAACTGATGCTTCATTAGTGGTAAATTTCAGTTTTCTGATACTAAATATACATAAAAATAACGTCTATAACATGGCTACTGAATAAAATGATTTTGGGTCATGTCTATTACTGCTTCAGTTATTTTGTCACCCCAGCATAAACTGTTGATTGTATTTTCCAAAGTATGATTGATGTGTTAGACTAACTTAGTCTCATTATAAATCTGTTAATCTCCCTCTTCTTTATCTGTTTTTTTTTTTACTATGCATCCTGCTGTATTTCTCCAGTTTTCTCGGAAGTTTTATATAGCTCAGTGGTTCCGTGATACAACCATGGAGACAGAGAAAGCAATCAAGTCTCAGAAGGACGAGGATTCGTCTGAAGGAACTCACCATGCAAAAGATGTTGAGACTACAGGACAAATCATGCACAGAGCAGAAAGTCGCAAAAAATTTCTTCGCAGCATCATTAAAACTGCTCCATCTCAGTTTAGTACATTAAAGTATGTTTCAGTAATGCTAATTTCTTTATTAAGCATGCATTTGATTTTTTAAAATTATTTTTTGGTAAATACATCCTAATTAACACAATCAATTTGTTACAGGATGAATTCTGATACTGTGGACTATGAAGATGCATGCTTGATTGTTCGCTACTTGGCCTCTATGAGGCCGTTTGCCCAGAGCTTCGATATTTATTTGACACAGGTAAACTGTGCCAGAAGTCTTAGTACAGTGAAACACAGTTGGTTTCTGATTCCAAACACTTATGGGGTAGTGTGAAATATCTGTTCATTGTTGAGCACAGGTATTTAACAGGCCATAATAACACCACACGCTTTCATATTCTGTATCGATGACATAAGTGCTTATTTTTCTTTTTCTTGCATGTGTTTCACACGTGCCATATTATATATACATTATTTTATTTGTGCATATGTGTGTATGACAAAGTCATTATATTAGATATACATAGTAAAAGAACAATTAAAAAACACTGAAATCTTTTCACAGGTTTTGTAAGATGCATGCTCATTTGGTAATATTAACTCATGAAATGTATCTTAATGACTCGTGTATGCTTGTTTATATTCTAAATTTTGGAAATATAAACCAATGTGGTAATTTGTTTGCAGCGTGTGGTGCTGTCACTTTGGAAGCTGTTGTTTGACTAAAGTGCTTTCTTCCCTTTTTCTGGGAGAAGAGTACTAACGTGTTTGCACAGAGACATGTTTGAGCTCCAGTAGTGGTTTAAGTTGCGTTAGTTGTATTGATCTGCATAGAGAGCCACTCCTAAAGTTGCCCAAATCCATCTCTTCTTTTGAAAGAACTATAGTGAAAAACACACATGAATGGCAAAAGCTGAGTTTAAGGGTCTCAGAGTGAAAATATGGACCCCATATAGATCCTGTTTGGACCAACCTTAGAGAGAGAGCAAATTGTAGCAAATATCCATGCTCAGATATCAGTGCCATTAAACATCACTTGCATGTACCTTTTTACTGTCTGAGAAGATATACTCAGTTTTTGATAGTCATATTTTTTATTTTAGTTTAATATTTTGCATGTTATTCCACTGCATTTTTGATTATGTCAAACGTTGTTTGCTACCTTCCCAAAGCACTTGAAATGTTGTTTTTGTTCTCTTATTAGATTCTGCGTGTACTTGGTGAAAATGCAATTGCTGTTCGAACAAAAGCCATGAAGTGTTTGTCTGAGGTTGTTGCTGTAGACCCCAGTATCCTAGCCAGGGTAAAAAAATGAAATATCCCTCATGCACATGTATTTTTCTGTAATACTTAAAAGAATTCTTTATCTTATTTTGGATTTGTGTTTTATTCACTCTTTTTAGCTGGATATGCAACGAGGTGTTCATGGACGGTTAATGGATAACTCCACTAGTGTACGAGAAGCAGCTGTGGAGCTGCTTGGCCGATTTGTGCTCTGTCGTCCTCAGCTTGCTGAGCAGTATTATGACATGCTGATTGAAAGAATATTGGTATGGTGTCTTGTGATGTTTATCATAAAGTACATGGTATTGGAAAACTTGTTTTCAGCAGACTTTATATTTTTAATAATACAAAATGATGTTCTAACCCCTGAGAGTAAATTAGTTTTTATTGTTTTAACTGGAAGTACAATGCTTATAAGACCAACCTCATAAAATGCATTGCTTGTTTCCGGTGAGAATCTGTTACATCGAAAGGTAAACATACGTAGAAAGTTGTACAAAGGCAAAACTAGGATATTGATGATTTTATTCTTTTTGATTCCATTAGTACACGAATTAGGTGAAATGAGGAATTTTACCACATCTCTCAAGTTTTTGAGATACTGGTGACTGAAGGCAGTTCACCTAGTGTGGGCAGTGAGGGAAGATCTACAGCACAGTAATCTAAAGTTGCCATTTGTAATCCAAAAGAAAAAAAGATAAAATATTTTGTTTTTCAATATTTTCAGTATTTCAATATTTTATTTTGTTTTGGCACTTTAAAAGGTTTCTTGTTAGAGGTTTTGTACAAGTGTTTCACGTCTGGATGTTCAGATACGTACAATGTGAATTTAATTATAAGATAACACTAGCATCTGTGTCAGGCTTTTAGTCAGTTTGCTACATTTGTATGATAAAACATCTTTAAAGATAGGTAGCTTCATATGCGTAAGCATACCTAAAAATACTCATCCTAACATTCAGATTTAACAGGTTTTGTATAAAATAACGTGAAATGAGGCTCCTCATTCATCTCCTTAGACTAAGCCTAGGAAAATGGAAAAGATTTGCAGCGCATCATATCCATAAACTTTGTGCAAAGGCTTGAAGGATTATAGCCCAGATCTACAATGGGTCTCGTGTGTTCCAGCAAAGTGGTTAAAACATCATCCCTTCTAGCTTTGAACCTCTTGAAGTAAGGAGTGGAATTATACATTTACACCATTATAAGCTCTTAAATGAGAGGATATAAATTGAGGAAACATCAGCATCATTCATGGGACTCTGGCCAGGACTGTAAAATCCTTGCAAATAAAATGGTACCAGTTAATGCGGATCTTTAATTTAAATGCACTCTAGAATATTTAACTGTGTTTTCAAAATACATTTTGCAAGTCAGATTGGGTAATCCTCAATTATTAATTCATATAATGTATAAATGAATTCTTATGTCTGATTTGTTCTCAAGAGTGTAATGCTTTTCTCCTCACAGGATACTGGTATCAGTGTCAGAAAAAGAGTCATAAAGATACTTAGGGATATCTGCATTGAACAACCAACGTTTCCCAAAATTACAGAGATGTGTGTGAAAATGATTCGGAGAGTCAATGATGAAGAAGGCATTAAGGTAGAATAAAACATATCCTTCAGCTTTTTAATTATTGTTATTTCGTATTTCCATAGTTTGACAAAAGCTAAAACAATTTATGAAAGTATTTCATTGCTCCTTTGTAATATTTATGATTTTTATTTACTTTTAATTTTTGAGGGAGAAAATATTTTAGCTTCCTACATTGCTGAGGCTTGCTTTTCCTTCTTTTTTCTTCTGTTTTCTTTCCAGTTTTTGTTGGTAATCAAAAGATTTTTTTTTAAGTTACTTATTTTGTTTCTTTGTTTTTTCCTCTTGCAAGTATTATCTCTGTTCCTTCTCTGTTCTGACAAGCAAAATTAGCACATAAAAATGGCCTCTGCAAATGAAATAAGCTTTAGATCAAAATTAAATGTCTGAATGGCAGAGCTCGGAGGGTTGTGATCAGTGGCACAAAGTCTGGTTGGAGACCTGTAGTTAGCGGTGTACCCCAGGTGTCAATACAGGGTTCAGTCCTGTTCAACTTACTCATGAATGACCTGGATGAAAGGACAGAGTGCACCCTCAGCAAGTTTGCTGATGATACAAAACTGGGAGGAGTGGCTGATACACCAGAGCCGTGTTGCCATTCAGAGGGACCTTGACAGGCTGGAGAATTGGGCCGAGAGGAACCTCATGAAGTTCAATAAAGGGAAGGGCAGCATCCTGCACCTAGACAGGAACAGCCCCACACACCAGTGCAGGCTGGGGGCTGACCTGCTGGAAAGCAGTTCTGCAGAGGACCGTGGAGTCCTGGTGGACGACAAGTTGACCATGAGCCAGCAATGTGCCCTTGTGGCCAAGAAGGCCAATGGTATCCTGGGGCACATTAGGCAGAGTGTTGCCAGCAGGTTGAGGGAGGTGATCCTCCCCCTCTAGTCTGCCCTGGTGAGGCCACACCTGGAGTGCTGTGTCCAGTTCTTGGCTCCCCAGTATAGGAAGGATGTGGAGCTACAGGTGTGAGTCTATCAAAGGCTACTAAGATGTTTAACGGACTGGAGCATCTCTGTTATGAGCAAAGGCTGAGAGCTGGGGGAGGGCTTCTCTTCTCAGCCTGGAGAAAAGAAGACTAAGAGGGGATCTTATCAATGCATTAAAATATCTGAAGGGAGGGTGTCAAGAGGATGGGGCCAGACTATTTTCAGTGGTGCCCAGTGACAGGACAAGAGGCAACGGGCACAAGCTGAAACACAGGAAGATCCCTCTGGACATAAGGAAAAACTTCTTTACTGTGAGTGTGACTGAGCACAGGAACAGGTTGCCCAGAGAGTTGGTGAAGTCTCTGTCCATGCAAGATGTATAATATGATATGTTTTATGTGCATAGTTCTGTATATAAAACATTATGAAGTATTTATGCTTGTTTTACATTGATTTTTCATTGATTCTGAATGTTTAGTGAATCAATAGTCCCCCCAAAACATTGCTTATGTGGTCATATTCTAATGTCTGTTACAACATATGTGCACAAGGGCACAAAAATAAGATGATGTGATAAATCATAAACCTGATACTTGCTGATATTTTTGTTTGGCTTGGCAAAATAATTTTAAAATTGCAAGGTAATTCAGGCTACACCTGTAATAATTTTGTATCATACACCTTCAGTGGGATTCGAACTCTGCAACTTTAAAACAGCAGCAGTATTTTTACCACTTGAGACACATTAATGCCAAGAGGCTTTCAGAGAAGACTGTATTCAAAAGTAGATGAACAGCTGGTTCTAAGGTGCAGCTAGGAAAGGAGGATGACCTTGTTGCATCTCCTCCATTCCCTTGCCTTTCTGACAACCCCCAAAAATGAGCCACTATCTACAATGCATTTTGATGTCTGCAGGGATAGAGACACCTCCTTATAGCCATGTGCTTTATAAGTAATTCAAGAATAATTTAGTTTGCTTTTATTCTGTTCCACCTTTTCTTCCAGCCAAAAGTGTGGGAAGGGATCCAACTTCATATATTTGCCTAGGGAGACTTGGGTTCTCTCTCTTCCCTACTGCGTTACCACTGTTCTGAAACCTCTGAAGTAATCTACCACTGCTGCTAGTTCTGCTGTAGAAATGGTAATCTTGGATCCAGTTGTTGTTTTCTCAGGATACTAATGTTTTCCTGAGAAATGGAGATTAAAGGAGGAAAGCGATAACTCCATTTTCTGTAGCATCAGTTCCCAGTGATCATTTTGTACTTTACTGAGGCTTGCTTAGAGGCCAGTATGACTTCTGTAATAGTAGATCTGGATTTGTCTCAGATCATATTCTCTATAACAGACTCACTTAGGTTGAATAGTTCCATATGAAATGGCACACATGACCAACAAACCTATTGGATATTAGAAATATTAGATATTAGCATATATATATTAGAATATATATTAGAAATAATACCTACATGCCAAGATAAGCTTATTTATTTATAGTAATATTTTTTTCCCTTCAGAAATTAGTAAATGAGACATTCCAGAAGCTCTGGTTTACTCCAACTCCACACAATGACAAAGAAGCAATGACCAGGAAAATACTAAACATCACTGATGTGGTATGTTCTACAAATTTGAATCAAATTGCATGCAAAATTTGATTGTTTGTAATATCTTTGAAATATTTATCCATAATCTTTTAGAAAACAAAAAATAAGCAAGTAATTTAACTATCAGACAGTTTTCTTTATCTATCTGCTGTCACTGAATAGGTACTAGTATTATTCATCTTGTGGAACAGGACTGTAGGAAACTTTAAGTGCTCAGTAATCTGTTCGTAGTGGTAACTGAGACCACGCTATATTTAAGCTGTGTAAAATACTTGTTCATTTAAAACACAGCAGTTCCTATAATGTATAACATTTTCCTGGAAATGCTAGTAGCAGCCTATAGTATTAATTGAAGCTAACTGAGAAGTTATCTCTTAAATGAAAAATTTCTTCAAACGATCGATAAAATTTATTTTGAAAGGTTAATAGCTGTTTTAACAAATACTGGGTCATGTTCTCACTGAGGGTGAGAACTCTAAAATCTGTAAACCTTGTGCTGTATGGAATACAAATTTTGGAATCACTTAAAAGGTGAGAAGTATTTTTCAAGTACAGAAGACATGGTTTCTGATCTCTACTGGTATAAAACCATTGCACTGAATGCATAGGAAAATATACCTCTGCATGTTTACTGTACTTTTAAGATGAAATGGAAGTAATTTTTCTTCAGATTCCTCTTTTAATTAGTTTATTTTAAATACTACTTTTAGGTTGCAGCTTGTAGAGATACAGGGTATGACTGGTTTGAACAGCTTCTTCAAAATGTAAGTAATGATTTTGAAGATGTGTCACAATCATTACAAGTGTATTAACATTTTTTTTGGTACTAAAACACACTGAAGGGGGACTACAGGAGTGATCAAACAGACATACAATAGACCAGTTCATGCTCTTTAAATACGTGACCTTTTTTTGTCTTCACTGGTGCACTTTGTCTCTGACACGGCTTTTCATCTTTCCATGTGATCTGTTCTAAAAATATTTCATGCTTTGTTTTTTATTTCACTGTCTTCTCAGTTATGAAGGACGTATATACGTTAGCTGTGGACTTCATTTTAATTTTGAAATGAGGCATCTATTCATGTAGATTATTTTAAATGGCAGATAAGTTTATTTCCATGTCCGATTTATTTGTCACACGGTTTATAGAAGCAGTGATTCTTCATAGAGTATTGTTTATTCCTGCCTTATACTTTACTCTGTTTTTTCTAAAGAATGAGCTTGCTTTGTATATATCTGTTCGCCTGTGCTATCATTCTTCTCTACATCTTGTATGCACTGGTTCATTTTCAAGCAAAATTAACAGATGTATGGATGGGGGAATTGGAGATACCAAAAGATTTAGCCTGGAGTGCCGTGAAAATAAGTAGCCAAGCAAACAAGTACCCCTAATGCCTCCACTGAAGAAAAAGCTATAGTGTGGGCTCAATCCTTGTTAGATATCAAAGGATCTGCAGGGATGTAATTTCAATACCCGAAGTTATGAGAAAGAAGACCTTGCTAATTACAGTGTTCATAAAACTGCATTTCATGTGAATTGAGTTTTTTCGCTTAATGTCAAAAACGTCATTCTTTTGATGTTGCTTTTTTTTCAAGCGACTTAAAAAGCCTCCTAACTCCTATTAGTTACCATTTGCAGGTATGACTAGATTATTATTTATTTCCTTAAACACAGTTTAGCTTTTACCCCAATGCAAAAATCAGTAGAATTATTCTCTGTTATCTTTTTGTCACAGTTAATTTTTCCCAACTTCTTTTGTATTTTGGTTTGCTACTTCCCTTAAATTTTTCTTCATCCTATACCTTTAATGGACAAGTTATATAAATTCTTTCATAGCAAAAAATCCATGTATATCTATAGTAATTGCTATAAAACCAGCATGCATCCAATGTAAATGATTGCATCCTTAATCTTAAATCATTTTCTGTTTTGTCCGTTGTAGCTATTGAAGTCAGAAGAGGATGCCTCATATAAACCTGTGAAGAAAGCCTGTACTCAACTTGTTGACAATTTGGTTGAGCACATCCTTAAATATGAGGAATCTTTATCAGGTAATATTATTTATAGTACAGTAGCTGAACTGCATTATTTTTTATATGAAACGCTAACGATGGTTGTTAAAATTACTATCACAAGAAGTTACTGTGGTAGAATTACTGTTACAGAACTGGTAGTAGTGAGTTGAGGACTTCATTAGGATTCTTGCATTTAAGTTGATTATAGTTCAATGAACTTTTGAGCACTATTATAATAAAGCTCCCCTAATTTTCTCTAGATAACCACCTTAACTACTTTCAAAATTACTTGTTCAAAGTTTTAGATAAGTAAAAACAAAATAAATTTCCTCGTATTTGGAAAGTTTTATTTGCCTTAACGTGTTCTACACTTATAATGGGCATCATTGGCTAGGTCGGTGTTCTGTATAAAGTACAGAGTTTAAAAATCAATGATATCTTTGAAGCACCTTTGCTTCTTACTGCACATACTTTGTGATGAAATAATGTGTTAACGTTTGCATGTGCTCATCCTGAATGCTCTTATTATCTAAGAATGTTCTGTATTGATTTTGAAAGATATGTTATGAGATTTTCATAGGATGCTTATGAATTGTGTATTTAATTGAACAAACAGTGCTTGCATTTAATATCCTTCATGTATTTTCTAATTTTTGCAGATTCTGACAACAAAGGTGTGAATTCTGGTCGCTTGGTTGCTTGCATAACCACTTTGTTCTTATTCAGCAAAATCAGGCCCCAGCTAATGGTGAAACATGCCATGACCATGCAGCCATACCTGACCACTAAATGTAGTGTAAGTAGATAAAATTAGAAAATCAGTCTTTTTATCCCCAGATAATTAAGTATAGAAATGAATGGCTGTCTTCTATGCTTAATAAAATCGAAGGCAGGAAATGAGAAACAGGAACCGTATTTCTCCTTCTTGAACATCATATCTGCTGAAGATACTAGATCCTTTTAATGATCTTTCTAGCTTCCAAGATGATGTTTCTCATCCTCTACCTCCACATTCTGTAGCTAGATGAAACCTCCACTGCCTTCCTCCCTTCAGGACTAAAAACCAATTTTTCACTTGTTATGAATTTACATCTTAAAATTGTTTTGTTTTACTGTCATTTTGTTTTAAATGTAGTTAAGATTTAGCATGTGATTTAAAAGACTAAAGGTATGGTTCCTTAAGATAGGATGATCTAACATATAGCTGCTGTATCGGAAAGAAAATGTCCTGCTCTGTCCTCTTTAGCATTTCCATCTCTCTCTTTCCTAGCTCCCACTTACACATTTATGGTGCTTTTTGTAATACTCCTTCCCCCTCCCCCAAACCAGTTTAGCTCACAAAAATGGCAGAACTATACTGCTAATCCCCACACTCTGGGAAAATGGCCTCTCTACCCTGAAACATTGCAGAGCTCTCTACCTTTTTGATTTGTGAAATTGGCTCAACATAGGTTCAGATGAATTCCCAGTCTGGCATGAGGAGCAGGGCAGGATCACCCAGCCACCACTAAAGGAAGAGCATAGTCGAGTGAGTGGCAGCAACCTGTTATGTTAGATCAGCTGCCCATAGCAGGGTAGGTGTGCGAGTGCTTGTTACCATCTGAGCTTCTAGGTGTGTCCTAGCATTGCCTGTATTCAGCCCTGGAGCATTCTCTGGACATATCTACAAAGGACTCCTACAGATGCTTATTATCTCTTCTGAGCAAACAGCATAGGAAAGGGCTATCTGTTTGTTTACTTGCTGCAACATCTCTTTAGTGGGTTTTCATCAGTTTTGTGTTCATACAACTTGAGATGAATTGTAAAATTATTCACCATCAACTTGATAAGGTTATCCTATGGTGATTAGTGAGCTTGCTTTGTCAAAAACTTCAGTTTCTAGGAGGATGTATGTTTAATGTATACAATGTTTTCTATAGTTTCCTCATTTACAACACTTGCACAGTCTTGATCATGCAAACTACTAATCATTTTAATAATCTATGCTCATTATTGTCTATTTTATTAAAGCCATGTTCGGCTATAGGACAACCTCATTTGTTGCTGATTCGTTGCTAGTTATTATTTGTTCTTTAGCATGTGTGTGTCAGGAAGAGTTCCTACAACTCCAAAGAGTTCCTAGGACTCCAAAAAATTATCAGCACCTAATGCTCCCAGGTCCACGCACAGCCGTGATGAGAGATGAAGTTCTGCTTAGACTGATTTTTTTTTTTGAGAAGTTCTGTAGAAAACAATAACTAGCTTTTGTAATATGTAATTTAATACCAGAGGTAAACTATTTAAATATTCTTTCAAATCTTTACGAAATACTGCAATCATATCTTACGAGAGAGTTGGGATTTTTAATTGTCAGTGTATGTTAATTATACTTGGTTTACAGATAAAATGGCCAGAAATGTTAACCACTGTAAATGCTGTCCTTCCAGACTCAGAATGATTTCATGGTGATCTGCAATGTTGCAAAAATCTTAGAGCTCGTAGTTCCACTAATGGAGCACCCAAGTGAGACCTTCCTTGCCACTATTGAGGAAGATCTCATGAAACTCATCATCAAATACGGCATGACGGTGAGGTTTAATTGTTGCTATTCAGTTGTTGGTTCCATTTCATGTGTTGAAATGTATGGGTTTGATTTAAAGAAATTTTATCTTCAATATGAAGTTTGTGCTGGTCATAGGACTGGTAATTTCTGAGCCAAGAAAAAACAATATTCTTGGTTTACCCAAGTCTGTATGTGATGTTGCTATATTTTAATGATTATGAATTTGGGCAGGGCTTTTCAGAGCAGTCTGGGAGATGAGTATTACATCTGCTAGAGCATTAGTTTTAGTTTTACATAGCTCTTTGCTTACATAACTTTACAAAAATCTGAATTTTAATTTCTGAATAAATAATTCATTCATTTCCTCTTGCTTCTAGGTTGTTCAGCATTGTGTGAGCTGTCTTGGGGCTGTTGTGAACAAGGTGACACAAAACTATAAATTTGTGTGGGCCTGTTTTAATAGATACTATGGTAAGTGAAATCACAGCATGTATTTGTCACTTTTGAGTTTTGGTTGCATGCTTTATCTTAGCGATACACTGTGATTACCACACAACTGATTAAAACTTTATCTTCTTGTAGGTGCACTTTCCAAATTAAAAAGTCAACACCAAGAAGACCCCAACAGTACAATACTTACTGCCAATAAACCAGCACTCCTTAGATCACTTTTCACTGTTGGAGCATTATGTCGGCATTTTGATTTTGATCAGGAAGACTTTAAGGGCAACAGTAAGGTAAAATGACTTTTATTTACTCTCCAAGTCTTATGTATTCTTTTATTTGAAAGCAGAGCATTCCTAGTCATGCAAAGCTATGTATTTTTTTATAATGCTTATGACTGAGATTTTTAGCTTGTAAATACATGTTTTTTCCAAAGGCTCTTCAGTAAGATTGTTTCTCCTCTACTTTTTGATTTTTATTCTTTTTTTAAGAGATTAAAAACACCTGTTTCATCTTCAAATACCTATTATTTCTGTTTTAATTTGCTCAGGTTAACATTAAGGATAAGGTACTTGAACTTCTGATGTATTTTACAAAGCATTCAGATGAAGAAGTACAGACAAAAGCCATTATTGGCCTCGGTAAGAAATACTAAAAGTTTTTACTATTCTGCTATAGTAAAAATACATGCATTTTAGCAGGATGTCGTGTATTTGTGTTGTGGCAGGGAAGCTTATTTAAAATCAAAGTTCACCGCATGTTTTATTTGAGAACTGACTGTAGCAATATAGTCAAAGGGATACTAGGTGTATTTCAGCAGCAGATTAGTTTTGACAGTGGATGCTTTTTGGGTATTTGATCAAGTCTTCAGAAGCAGCAGATTTCTAAAGTAATAAATGACATTTTTTTTCCTCCATGTGAAAGTATGTTGTAGCTCCAGTTCTTGTTTTTCAGCCCACAAGGCATGGTTAAAGAATGACTAGAAAAATAAAAAGTGCTGGAAACTTTTCAGACACTATTAAGTAAGGGCAGATCTTCAGCTGGAGTCAAGGAAGCTCTGGCAGTTTCTACCAACTGGGGGATCTTCTGTGAGATTTCGTTAGGCATTGAGATGATGTCATAGCCTAAATCCTACAGTTCCTTTTTGGATTTGGGCTGTATTTCAATTTCAGATAGGTTCTTTTACTTGAAGGTATTACTATGGTATCTCAGTGAATTGCAATAGTACATGAAGTGGCACTGAGTAGCTTGTATCATGTTCATCCTCTTCTCAAGGACAAAAACTGTAAATTTGGGAGGCTCTTGTTTGGGTGGATAGGTCTTGGTTTATGAAAGAGGTCAGTCCATGGTTAGGGCTTAGTCCAAAGAAAGTAATTTCCCCTGCGCTTGAGTTTGCATTGTGTAGTTAAACTGTGGAGAAGAGTTTACCTCCTCTAGCACGGTCCTTATCCTAGAGGATAGAGGGCTTTTAGATATCCTGCTTCAGGCCAGGTAGGGCTCTGAGGGTAAAGACTGAGACTGAATCGTGATTTGATATTCTGTGAGAGACCACTTAAGAAATCCAAGCAGGATTAATGGCTTTATAGTTGCCTCTGTCGCAGGAGCAGTACTACAGCGTTGTGGACTAGCTGGGTTTTTTCTAGGCGTTACATCAAGATGCATGTTTGTTTTAGCCTAGCTGAAAGACAGGAAAACATAAATAGCCTAACTTACTGTCCTTTACAGGACATTGCAGGTGGGGTGGGGGCTATTGTCTTGCTAACCATAGACATGATTACTTTACATTGCAGGTGGGATGGGGACTGTCATCTTGCTAAGCATATGCATGATTGCTTTATTCATGGATGCTGAGAATGTTTTATTAGCCAAAAATGCTTCTAAATTAGAGACTGAACTGAATTTTGAGTCAGCAGCACTTCTAAACCTACAAAGTGATCCGAAATGGTATACGCTGTTGCTAATTTAGGTTAAAATCCTTATGAAATAAATACTCCCCTGACTAAGAATCAGCGGTCCTTTGTCAAGGATAAGGCAGAGTCTTGGGAAGATTTCAGATAGTTTTCAAGAGAAGACTTTAATAGGTATATGAATAATGACAGCAAGAGGTACAAATTTCAGTTTACTGCATTTGCTATGTTTTTCTTTCAAGGCTTTATTTTTAAACACTTGTGATGATTATCTTTTTTTTCTACTTTTGCTTGGCCTCCATGTGAATAGTTCTTTATAATAGTTTCTGCAGAATGTTTTTCTCCAAATGTGTTAGAAAAGCAGTGGTGAACTTTTAGCAATGTGGTTCACTTGTTTTTGGAGGAGAGTTCCTAGTCATTGAGATGCAGGCCACTGCACTGAACTTGCTTCCAGACCTGTATAACTCTTACTGCAACTGCCCTGGGTTGGCGCCCGCTGCTTATTCATCAGACTGAGTATTGCTGTCACGGCTAACAAAATTCCTTATAAGCTTTGGATGGTGTCCACATGAAAAAGCAGTACTATTTGGACTAGAGAGAAATGAGAAGAAATGTGCTAAATCTCTTGTTTGATTTATGTTTTGCTTAAGTGCTTGACAACATTCTCTCAAAGCAAAGAACAGACCCTTGTAAAACTGCTTTCTGCCATCTCTCTATTGTACTTGCAGCACCTGAGTGAAAGATTGTATTTTATTTCATACCTATATTTGAGGCAAGACTTAAAAACAAAAAAGAAAAAAAACCCAACAGTTTCTAGAAGATAACGAACCTCTTTTTTTTCCTCCACTCTCCCTTTAGGATTTGCGTTTATACAACACCCAAGTTTAATGTTCGAACAGGAAGTGAAGACTCTGTACAACAGCATTCTTTCAGATAAGAACTGCTCAGTAAACTTAAAAATCCAGGTGTTAAAAAACCTCCAAACCTACTTGCAGGAGGAGGATACACGGATGCAGCAGGCAGATAGAGACTGTAAGTGTTGAGTTCTTCTCTGCTAATGAGGCATGGAAAATCTAACTTTATTGCATAAAATTACCATACATGTGAAGTGAGTCACTTAAGATTGTTATCTAATCAGTAATATCTTAAAATAAAGTATCTTAGAATAATTTTCCAAAATGAATTATGTGCATAGGTGTATTGAGAAGTGTAGCTTATTATTTACCTTCAAAATGTAGAAATCCTGGAAGCAATCGTGAATACATAATTCTGTAATTATGGTAGTAAATACTTTTCGTCAAATTCTTCTCTTAAGGTTAACTTGCAGATACTGTAAGAAATTTTTTAAAACAAAAACCTTTATTTGGAAACAAGACTTTAATAAAGTCTTGTCTCTTTAGCTTTTTTGAAGTATATTTTACTATTAGATTGTTATAAGTCTCATGAGATCATAAATCCATTCTAAGATAGCTCAAATACATATATGTTCTAAAGCTTAAAGACAAGTATGCATGAAGTAGTGGCAGACCAAGTGATCTTGTGATGAGTGTGCTATTGCTTTTGTCCTTTTCACAGGGAAAAAAGTAGCAAAACAGGAAGACCTGAAAGAAATGGGTGATATTTCCTCAGGGATGAGTAGTTCCATCATGCAGCTATATCTCAAACAGGTCCTTGAGGCTTTCTTTCATACCCAGTCCAGTGTACGCCACTTTGCTCTAAATGTCATTGCACTGACATTAAACCAGGGTCTCATCCATCCTGTTCAGGTATGGTAGGCCTTTATGATGGGGATTCTTGTTGCTCAGCTGTTCAGAAGTTTTTAGATAAATTTCGAGATCATTGTGTTTTTTTTTAATTCCAGCTCTGTTACAGTAATTTCTTATTGTAGCAAGCTGCCTTTACAGTAAACAAATTTTGAAATTTGGTTTATGCGGATAAGCTAGTGAGACTCCAAACACTGTTTTCTGTTGTCTTTGCCTCAAGATCTAAAAGTCCAGCCGGAGCCTAAAGAGCACTTACAAATGCATATTAGAGTATATTACTTTCTTGTTATAAGTTTAAATTTCAAGCATATGCTCAGCCTTTTTCTTCCCTTGATTCTCTACACTGAACTTTATCAGCTTACCTCTTCTTCTCCCCCCAACCCCTGCGTCCTCCAAACAGTATGAAATTCCACAGTCAATATCAGAACTATCTTAAGTCGTCATCTCCACTATTCTTTGCTTGTATCATATTTTTATGATTATTTTTAATGCCACAGCTATTGTGCATGTTACGTTACAAATGTTGGGTTTTTTTAAATAGTATCTTTTGTAGTGTAAATGGACTTCTGAGTTTGAGAGAGAGATAATGCTACCTGATACCTTGAATAGCTTTTATCATTATTTATAATGCTGCTTTCCCTTGTAATTTGTATTATTGTTTGCCAAAAAGTAGTCAAGTAGTAAGTTGCATAGAGTTTCATATTCTAGTTCCTGGAGTAGTCAGAATATAACAAGAACAACATTATAATAGAAAGAAGGCAAAAGAGAGAGTGTGAGAGAGGTGGTACAATGACTCTGAATAATCATTTCATTTGTTTTTCAAGTGTGTGCCGTACTTAATTGCTATGGGCACAGATCCAGAGCCCTCTATGCGAAACAAAGCTGACCAGCAGTTGGTGGAAATAGACAAAAAATATGCTGGGTTCATTCACGTAAGTAATTTTAATTTAAATTTTTACATAATACTGATTTTCTGTTCTCCGATGGTTTAACAGTTAAACGTGCCTCATCTACAAAAAAAGAATATAAAGTGACAAATGACCAGTAGCTGTAAACAACAGTAGAGGAGATCCCAACTCCCTCCCATACTCCCTCACTTTCCAAACCTACTCGTATTCCACTGAGATTGGAGCATTGCACTCAAACAGATACCTAATTCAATAGAAGGCTAGGAGATGAAATTTGCTATATAGGCAGCTGGGATTTAAGGTAGTGTATAGGTGAGGCAATACTACGCTGAACAATAGTAAAGGCTGATATGAGAAGAGTTGGGTGTACTGTCTAGCCGAGTTTCAGTAGATGCTGAAACTGGAACAGAAGCCCTGGAGTAAATAAAATCAGCTGGAAAATTTAAGATATGTGCAAAAAGACTGATTTTCTGTTAGCCCTCTAGCAGTCATACGGACTTAATATTTTATTTTACTACAAGTTAGGTCAAGCATACAATTTTGGTAAAATATCCTGTTACAGGTGTGTGAACATTTCTGTATTCTTGAAAATAGTTTAAATTTAAATACGTGACTGCAGTGGGTAAACGGATTAGCTGTGTATTTCTAATAAAGTGTTTGCAGTGAAGCTGTTTACAAGACATTACAATCTCTGCCACAAATAATGTTCTAATTGGTTTGCTAACTCAAAAAATAATGTGACTGCAGTTCATGTTTGGAAGTTAAACTTCAGATGAACATACACTTAGAAAGAAAAAAACTAAAAAATGAGTTAGCAATTCATGTTGACAGGCAAGAACTATGGAATTCTGGGATCTGCATTTTTAAATTTTCCACTGCAGAAATTATATTATTTTGTGTTTCAGCTTTACTGTTTGGAAGCCACAGTTTAAATAAAAATAAATACTTTTCTGTTACAGATGAAAGCAGTGGCTGGTATGAAGATGTCTTACCAGGTTCAACAGGCAATTAATACCTGCCCAAAGGACCCTGTAAGAGGTTTTAGACATGATGAATCATCCAGTGCTTTGTGTTCACACCTGTACTCCATGATTCGAGGGAACCGTCAACACAGACGAGCCTTTCTAATTTCTTTACTCAACCTCTTCGATGATACCGCTGTAAGCATCACACTTCCTTCATTTGAAAAAGAATTAAAATATAGCGTCACAAGTGCAAATTCTCCTTTAAAATTTTTTTGATGTAATTATCAATAACTTTATTTCCCTAATATATTTTATTATGTTTTGTAGTATGAGGTATTAACCTATATAATAGAACACATTCGTTTACTTTTGCATTATTTCATAATTTTCCTATAGCCAGTTTGAATTTATCAGAGATAATATATATATGATAAAATATTCAGCTCTGACTGAAGTTTGCTTATGTACATGTTGTTTAGGGTGAGGTAAGAGGAGTTACCTAGGATGAAATTTGTAATACTATTTTTGCTGTAGACTGTTAGAACACAGGATAACTATAAATCTGTAATATATTTGTATGTATATTTATATGTACACTTCTATAAAATGTTTTTTTTTCTTAATTTGCAGAAAACAGAGGTGAATATGCTCTTGTATATAGCAGACAATCTAGCCTGTTTTCCTTATCAAACACAGGAAGAGCCACTGTTTATAATGCATCATATAGACATTACACTATCAGTCTCCGGTAGCAACCTACTACAGTCGTTTAAAGAGGTAAATGCATTTGTATTTTAATACATGTATAATGATGACAGTATAAGCTTTCTATAATTTGGTCAGTTTTTCAGCGAGTACAGTTCTGTTATTGTGACAAGTAGCATTATTTTGTAATCAGTAATGTAACACCCTCCCCACCCCCAAAAAAAACCAAAAAGCAAAACCCCACACACCTTTCTGTTCTGGCCTGAATATGACAGATACTAGTTTAAAATTTACCTTAGCGATATGCTAACATTTAAAAAAGAATGAAGAATTTTGAGATGATAACAATAATTAATTGCATGCTTTTGGAAGTAGATGAACCTAAAATCTTCGTGAAATGCTGATTTATTGTGGTTGTGTACTTTTGATTTAGTTTGCTGTTTAATTGCTTTTGCTGTCAAGTAGCTGAAGGCAGTTACATGTCTGTTGCCTGGGAGACATTAAATATCTCTGTTATTGCAAGAAAAGAGAACACAGTCTTTCTTTTCTTAAAGTAGCATTTAAGAACCCCAGACGTGGCATAGTATCTATTTTGGAGGTGTTACATGACCCTGTAAGACAGGCCTCTCTGAAAAATATTAATGTCTCCTTTTCCTGAACAACTTTAGCAGTAGAAAATCCAAAGCTTTAGGGAGCAAACTTGTTTCTGGAATTATTGGTCTGACTGTAAGTACAGTCGGAGTTGATGCCTGGAAACTACACTGCTCTGAATTCCCACTGCCCACCAAAGTCAATTTTTGATCTGCTAGAAAGAGACAGTACATTCTTGAGATTGAGGGCAATGTGTTAACACCTCCGTAGCACCCAGCACAGTGAAGATGAGATCCTGTTTGGGGCATCTTAGGTTCTGCGTCATGAAAAATCATAAGATGTGCGATAATACTGCAAGTGTGAAATTCTGTAGCTCTACAAGTAGTAGAATTGATTATTAGTAATACTGTGCATGATCACTTGGGGTTTCTCCAGTCAGCAGTAGAATTAGTGTCACAGAATTCTATCACAGAGGCAAGCTTTGACTCGTCTGTACCAAAGTAGATATGGAAATATATGTAACACAAAAATTCAATTTCTGTCTTGATTTATTGTATTTTACCTTCTAGTGCATTTTACTGGCATTGTTAACAAAACTCAGCACAATCTTTTTAAGAATAGCTTGCCAGTGGAGTACTTTGTGCTTTTGTTGCCCTTGTTCCCACCTTGAAAAAAGTGTGAGCTTTGGATCAAACTGGGGGGGTTGAGCATTTTTTAATCTTTGAATATGAAGTTATGAATTAATAACATTATTCAGGGAATTCTTGTTGATTTAGGCCAATGAAGATTTTTTTGAAAGATTTTTGAGATAGGTACATGATACTACTTACCCTAATCTTGGAATGTATGTTAACTTCTCTATCTCACAGTCTATGGTGAAAGAAAAAAAAAAGGAAAGAAAACCGTCATCAGATGAGGAGACTGAGAGTGACAGTAACAGTGGTAGTGAGAGCGAAAGTGAGGAGGAAGCTTCCAAGCCTCGGAGGTTGCGGAAACGAGTAGACTCTGATTCAGACTCTGATGAAGAAAATGATATAAATGCTGTGATGAAATGTTTACCAGAAAATTCAGCTCCTTTAATTGAATTTGCAAATGTCTCCCAAGGCATATTATTACTTCTGATGCTGAAACAGCATTTAAAGAACCTCTGTGGATTCTCTGATAGGTAAGGATAATTAGATAACAGAAAGGCTATCAGTTTGTAATCTAGTAACTTGTTTCTAAGGATTAAGTGTGGAAGAATGTTTAAAAGTTGATTGTAACAAATTATGTAAGCAATATGTTTGTTCAAGAGGAAAAAACAAGCATAGCAAGTTAAAGGTAATGAAGTAGAAATTCTGATTTAGGAAAAGCAACAACTTCATTTCTTATCAGGATGTCTACTGCATACTGAGTGATAAAAATATAACTACTTTTCTTGAAGATTTTAAAAGTTTCTAAAAAACTGCTTTGGGTTTTTCTTAAAAGCTCTTCCCTTTGTTTTCTTTAAACAGTAAAATTCAGAAATATTCTCCATCTGAATCTGCAAAAGTTTATGATAAAGCGATAAACAGGAAGACAGGAGTGCATTTCCATCCAAAACAAACTCTGGATTTTCTGCGGAGCGATATGGCTAATTCCAAGATCACTGAAGAAGTGAAGAGGAGTATAGTAAAACAATACCTAGATGTAAGTAAAGTAGCGCTGCAGAACTAAAACTTTTTTAACACTGTATAAGCTTGAAAGTAGATGGTGAGGAGTTAGATGAACACTTCAAAATGTTGAGTTCCCGGTAATATTATGTGATGTTTTTGTGACTCACAACTCCCTTGCAGGATAGCAAGATTATCATTCAAGGTCTTATAATAAATTTAAACACCATAAGAGTAGTTTCAACTAAAGGATTTCCATCTTTATGAAATGTTTTCTAATTTCTGGTGTCGGTCATTTATAGCATTCCTATAGATCTTGTCTGCTTTATCCCTGACTGCTTCCGTTACAGGAACAGAGACTAGATCTAGTAGATCTAGTGTATTTACCTTTTCTTTTGGCAATTCTTTAAAATGTTAACTAGAGAAAACTTTTTAAACTATGGGAACACAGGAAGAAAACTTTTAGATACCTAGCAGAACATGAGAGGAAAATAAAAAGTTTGTAGAACAAACAAAAAACACAGGCCATCCAACTTTGAAGTTGTCTACCATTTGCTTTATCCTGTTTCCTTATGTTTCCATTTAGGTTTTTTTAATATAGTGTGACATAAATGTCTCTTTAAAGTTACAATCTGGATGAATCTTTTTTTTAATTTTTTTTTATAGTTCAAGCTCCTTATGGAACATTTGGATCCTGATGAAGAGGAAGAAGATGGAGAGGTGTCAGCTAGCACAAATGCTCGAAACAAAGCAATTACCTCGCTGCTTGGAGGAGGCAGCCCTAAAAACAATGCAGCTGAGACAGAGGACGATGAAAGTGATGGGGAGGATAGAGGAGGAGGCACTTCAGGGGTGAGGCGGAGGAGGAGTCAACGTATTTCGCAGCGTATTACGTAAAATGATTTTTATGTGCTTATAAATGTCAGTCTATTATATTAAATGTACACCAAGTAATGTAATCCACATGAAAGAAAGCATTTTGTAGATAGAGATTCTCTACTTAACCGTTTATACAACTTTTGTAGAAAGTTTAACAGAAAAGACAATAAAAAAAAAAACCAACCTAGAAAATGAGATTTATCCAGTATAAAAGGTTATTAATTTTCCTTTGGAATGTACTGTGTGTTATCCTTTTTATTGTTGCCAAGTTTTTATGTAGCTTTATGATTCATGTGTATATATAATTTTATATATCAATAAGAGATAAAGACACGGGTACAAATTAAGAGTATGTGGTTTTACAAGGATATGTTAACCCCTTGGCGCTGGCGGTCGCGGTGCGTCTCATTGCCGGCAATGGAATGTGTGCCGGGAAATCCCAACTCCCGGCGTCAAGGGATTAAAAGCAATAAAAGCAATAATTTCACTAAAGTTCTTTTGTGTAACACTTGGTCTTTTTTCCCCCCAATGTTTTAGTCATTGAGAAGGTCAAAACGAAATTCAGACTCTACGGAGTTGGCAGCACAGATGAATGAAAGTGTTGATGTCATGGATGTCATCGCTATTTGCTGTCCAAAGTACAAAGACCGACCACAAATTGCAAGAGTAGTACAGAAAACCAGCAATGGCTTCAGTGTTCAGTGGATGGCAGGCTCCTACAGTGGCTCCTGGACTGAGGCTAAGCGCCGTGATGGCCGCAAACTGGTGCCTTGGGTAGACACTATTAAAGAGTCAGACATTATTTACAAAAAAATTGCTCTAACGAGTGCTAATAAGCTGACTAATAAAGTGGTTCAGACTTTACGATCGCTGTATGCCGCCAAGGATGGAACTTCCAGCTAATGAATTTGTACATGCAGCCAAATTTACAGGAATTGAAATAACAGAAAAACTTGAAATATCAACTTTCTGGCAAAAAAATCAGTTAAATGAAGAGTAAGAATGGAACCTGGGACGCAGGAAAAAAAGAAGGAAATGTTTGGTAAACATTTTTGTGGGAGCTTCCTTCGCTGTTGTGCAGCAGAAACTTCTCAGTTCATTTTTACTCCCACTGTATTATAGTTTAACAAAAAATTGTTTATATCTTGAAAAAAAACTTTCTGTTTAAAAAAAAATAAACAAGTGAATGTTGGAAATTAGTCTGTTAATGTTCTTAATAAAGTGTTCTTGGAGTTTAACCTAGCAGCGGATGGCTTTCTTTAGCTTAGCCCAGTTTCCAGGGAAGCATTGTTTTTCCAGGCTGTAAAATGGCAGAATCTCCTGGACATATAATTTATTCTGTTGAGAAAAAAAAAAAAAAAAAAAAAAAAAAGAGCATGCAGTATCTATGACCTATCTGCAGGAGGAGTTTTTGTAAATGTAGATTTTGATGTATTAGGTCACCCTGAAATAATACAAGAAAAGGGATCCCCAGCAAATCTGGTGGAACGAATACTGCAATAAATTTTTTTACTTCTCTTTGTTACTTGTCTGTTTCCATTTGAATTTCTTATTGTAAAGATCTGTTTAAATCCATTTATATTATTTTGCAGTCTTTTATGTAAAATTTACTATATCAGTGGTTTTCAAAACAAGACATAAAATATTGTTTATACAGTTTGTATAGGCTGACTTCTGAATAATTGGTATCTTTTTATTTTTATCCCTTAAAGGGTGTAAACACAAGTTAACTCCAGGGTTTTATTGTATCCTGCAATATTTAGTATTAACTATATGATTTAGCACTGTGCCAAACACATTTTCAAGAGTACATTTTGATATAAAAGAAACTATAGTTTATTCCTTGTATGCTTCAATTTCTTTCTAATGCTGTCCAAATGGTAATTTATGATAGTTTAAATTTTGGGAAAGCTGAATGACTATTCTGCTTGGGCTAACCAGCCATGTATGCATTTCTCTGGGTTAATATATAGAGGTTTGTGTCAAAAGGAAATAGCTACCAGTATCTGAGGAGTGAATGGGTATGAATCTGGGTAATTAATGCTACATTCCTTCACAAATGAATTTTTTAAAAAATGTTTGTATATTAGACTATTTTTTTTACTAATTGAAAGATGTTTTCACATTTTATACATTGAAAAAATGCTATTGAAAGCTTTTGGAAGCATTTGCTTCAATCGTGTTGCCACAAGCCTTTCATAAGCAGTTCTTTCTAGATAGTAACAAAAGAAGCAGAACAGAAAAATTCTAAAACAGCTGAACTTTTTAGGGGAGTATTAAACCCTGCTGTGTTTTCAAATGTATTTATCTAAAACAGGTGTTCCTCAATAAGTAAATCTTTCTTTCTATTATGTTTATTTTCTTTTACAATTTTAATTTATGGTAGGATGCTGTTTTTATGAAACTAGCTTGCAGAATTCTAATACTTTATTTGATTTGTGAGGAATAGTAACAGTATTCCAAAATATTCTCATGTACAGAAAAAATATTAAACTGAAATGATTAATAACTCCTCAGAATCTAGCTAGTAATTGTTCCTATGTGAAATGCCTTTTTGCTGTTTCACCACTGGAATTTTTCTGAACAGAAATATTTTCCCACCTTTTTTCTTCACTGGTGATGTTGCTTTCTTCATTGTACAAAAAGCCACGTCTGGGGCTAAAACAGATCTTGTTAAAGTAGGAAGAAGCAGGAAAAAAACAGAAGTCATCCCTGCACCTCTGGACGTAGGACATTAGGTAGCAAACAATGAAATATTGTCTATCTCAGGACCAAGAGCAGCTTTTATAGTGGGAATTTCGTACTTTGAGAATAGAGGGGGATTATGACATGTCACAAGTTATTAGTACAAAGCATTGAAAATATTTCACAAGTGAAAACTCCTGAATGATAAAAACAAGAATTCCATATGGAGATGCAGTTTAAAATGAAGTTGTTTTATTAGTCTGTTAGCCATTTCTGATGCTCTTTATATTAAAGCATCGTGTTTTTAATAGGTAATACAAACATTTCCTTGTTCATAAACAAAAGTGTTTCATGGTCATGTGGCTTTCCCAATAGCAAAGAGTTTTATTTCAGTTTGTTTGGTATTTATTAGAATAAAATATCAGAAAGAAATTATAATTAAACAACAAAAACCTGAAGTCTAAAGTTGTCTTAGCTGAGAGGATTTGGACTATTACTATATTGTGTGTTATGCCAAAGGGCTGTTGGCTATAATATAATATAGACTTATAAAATTGATTATAGATTATTGAATAAGATTCTGACTAGTTAGAGTTGAATTTTCCCCTTCTGTACTATTCCTAATTCATGGTAATATTTAGTTTTGTTTTGCCAATCACAAATGCTTTGCCTATCACATTTACATTACTTGCTGTGAAAGAAAAAGGTAGCAGAGTTCATTTTTGGAAATCAGATTCCTGTCAGCTCTGTATAATAAGGGTTTGTGATTCTCAGCTATATGAAACCGAATGCTTGAGGCTGCAATTGTAATCAGTACTTACTCTGGGAAGCAACTGAGGGTTTACCAACATAAACCACATTATTGACAGTAGCATATACCAAGATAAGTTTGTTTGTTTGTTTGTTTTTACATAAAAAAGGAAAAAAACATGCTGCAGTGCAGTAATTGATACAGTAACAAAATTTTACTCCTTTGTTTTGACATAGCTTTGTAGTATTTTTTCACTGTATGGCTGTAGATTTTTACATACATAACTATAATGACTATTGAATTTTTTTTTTAATTCTTACTATTTTCTCCCTTTGAATACATGTTCTGTACATGAAAACTTGTTGAGGTAACTTACATAACAAAGGGATATTGTCAAGCTTTTAAAATTAACACTAGTCATATTGTACTTTTTAAGAAAACACAGAGACTTCCACAATCTAAATAAATGAGAATGAGATGATTATTTTTAATCTTCCACCTCAGTACTGTAAAATTGCAGAATAATTTTTGAGTATTTTCATGATCTGCAGCTATGAAAGATCACAATAGTTTTCTGACAAAACTTTAATTACAAATAAGTATTTTTTTAAATGATTCAGTAATGCCCTTTTGTATTTTTTGAGGTTCCCTATTGCTTATATTAACTAATCTAACATGTATAGAGTTAGATGTGGGCAATATTCAGCGTAAGTATTTTAGTGAAGTGTGGCCGTTAAAAAGCTATTTAAAGTTTTAAAGTTTAAGTCAAACTTTAGCATTTGTTTTGATGTTGTGATGTCACAAGTGAGAATATTGTTAATGTAGAATAATTGGGTTGTGATAACATTAACATGAAATACACTGTAGCACTGAAATAGTTCTTAAAAGTGCTTGTGGCTCACAACCGCAATAAGTTAGTAGTTGCGGCTGACTCATCTGGTGCTAGTTAAGCAGCAGGATATTCTGCCTAAATGTAGGTATTAATGTTCCATATTAATGAGCGGATCAATTCAATTGATCCTCACTGTAAAGCTCGCACTTCTGTTTTAGCTCTGAGCCCCAGACCTGTGTTCTTGAAGCTGAATCCAAACAAATACCCAGTGCTTTTGTCTGTGGGCCCAACGCTCCTAAATCTCATAGACTAGAAAGAGCAAGAGCTCAAGGCACAGGTGTTATTTTCTAGTTTGCTTCCACTCACTGAAGAGCCACGCTGTAATCATACAGGCATTTCCATATCCCTCAGAGAAATTGTCATCTTATCGTTAAAGTACTGAGTTGTAATGGGTAAGTGAGTTTTTAATGTAAGTAGTGAGTTTTTAGTTTTCATGGTTCCTTGACTAAATATTAAAGTGTTATTGTTATATACAAATAAATTCATAGTATTTTCATATTTCATTTATTTAAAATAAATGTTTCAAGAGTTCAGTTTGGACCCTTCCAAAATGGAACTTGCAAGTTTTTATCCTAGAACGCGCCCACACACTTTTGTTTGGCTCCATTTCTCATTGTGCTCATAACACTCGCTTAGGCCTGCGACTGCCGAGGAATCTCTTCTTGGGTTATTCTGAAAGAACCCTTGCCAGTCTGTGTTCAACCCATCAGACTTTCATGTACAATATTACTAGTTTCTACTTGATTCAGATATGCTCACCTGTTTTTGGACTTCCCTTTATAGAAAACCCTTCCTTTCCCGTAGCAGCTATCAATAGCATCTATGCAATCTGAAGGAATAGTTCTCATCAGTATACATGTAAGTGCATACACTGTTTGCAGATCCCAAGTTGTGATGTGCCTCATCCAGCCATCCTTCTCAACGCCCATAGATCACATTAGTTTTGAAAATGAAAGGAAATACAGATATGTATTTAGTATCACCAGGAGGATCTGAACTCCTTAGCCTGTTTTTGGGGGAGAGGGGACGGAGGAGGTTGGGGGCATTTGATTCTGATGAGGAACATCATTAGTTTTGGCAACCAACTGCCATTATAGTGACAGTATGTGTGGCGTATGTTTTAGCAATCATCTATCGGGCAAAGCAATCTAGAACGCTGGAGATGTAGAAGTTACCAGTTAATTGATTGTCCCAGTTACAGTTTATGACACAAAGTGGCAAGTATTTCTCAGTATTTTGGTAACTATTGAAAGAAACGTTTTGATTTTGAAAGAGCTTTTCTTTATAATTGTACTTAGCAAAGCTCTGTTGAAAGGCTCGTATTTTTGTCCTAATAACAAGTATCCTGGTTTTAGCTTCTATCTTGTTCCCAAAGGCTGTAAGAGTGATTTACTTCCCCCCCCCCCCCCCCCCCCCCCCCGCCCCAGTGGACTGACTGTCAAACAAGGTTACTACTTACCTATTTGTAATGTAGCCTCTGTGTTTTTGAAGTTGCAGTTCTGAGCAGGAAACACACACACATATCCAACTTTTTTTTTTTTTTTTTGTCAGTTAGCTCATTTTCACTGCACTTCCTTCTTTCCCTTCCCACAAAATAGTTTCTGAGTTTGTTTTACCTGCTGCTCATTTGACATACTCCATCCCATTATAGCAGCCTACAAAATTTAACCCAGTATGTTGGAAACATCCCAAGTCTGTCACTTTGGTTAATTTGTTTCTGTGAAATCATATAAGGGATCATCTGTTTCTTTCTAACATTGCTTTCACAAGCACAAACTTGGGACTTATGCTTTCCTGGGACAACAGTCTTGCTTCTGTCTTTTATTTTATTTGTGCTGTTTTCTTGTTAGGGTTTATGCTTTTATGTAAACAATATGGAACCTGACCTGCACTTAAATTCCTATATGCCAGGAATACATGTGTAGATGAGAAACTCAGCAGATTCCTGCTTGGCCTAATTGTGCTCTGTAAGCACAGGCAAACGAAATACAAAGATTCCTTGAGAAAATCCATTCATTTTTGATTCATAAGAAAACTTCTTTGATTCTTAGAGGTCTGTGTGGTGATGGATTTTGAAACTCAGCCTTGAGCGTAGCCTGTGAGGTGCATTCTTGCAGTTCTGAATAGTACTGCATTACGTCTCAACACAAATCTGCAATTTGGACTCAGGTAATACCAAGTTCTCTATGATCCGATCACTGCTCATCATTATTTGCTACCCAAAAGGACTGGTTGGGGAAAAAAGCGTAATGCACATAGTGGGATTTTCTAAAATATGTATGTGTACGTAACAGCTGTTACACATTTTATTAGTCTCAGTTTTGACCAGCTCAAAAGCAGGCTGGATAACTTTTTTTTTTTTTTTTTTTTTTTTTTTTTTTTTTAAACCAAGAATTAATTTAGAATTGAAAGTTTTTCAAAATCACCATTTGTGGTATTTTGGTTAAACTCGTGCCCCGTCAAACACAGATTTCTGGAAAGGCAGAAGTTTGTTCCTTTAATAACTTGTTCCTCCAAAAGGTCTGTCTGCTATGTTCTGAAAGTATCAATTGTATTTTAAAACCAAACAACCACAAAGAAGATTATTTCCTGAGTAACTGGAAAGCCACCTTCCTTTGAAGGTATTGCTCTGTTGGTGAGGATTCCTTTTCTTCCCTTCCTATTGAAATCCATGTGAACTGACTGGGGCAGAAGTTGCCACCAAGTCTGTGTTCAGCCTTCCTTCAGTCATCCATACCAAATCTGTTTGTTTCCAGATCAGCCAAAGTGGCTGGGCGCTTAGAGTCTTCCACGCACCTGTTTTCTCTATGGACAACATTGATTACTATTAGATGCTCCATGGTTGCTGGAGTTGTTCCTATCTTCAATTCAAAATGGTGGCTGAGAAATGCATTCAAAATGCTACTTCTTTAAATGTCAAATACTTTTAGAAGGCTGCACAGTTGGTCACCACGAGGCACATAGGTCTCTAAAAAGATCGTGAAGTAAAAAAGAACCTTAAGTGTTTTCTGAACCGACCTTCCTCTTTATTTGCTGTGTCTTTATACAGTAGAATGTGTTTTCTTGTTGTTTAAGTTCAGTAACGTTCCTCATGAGGATCTGAGTTGATGCCTTCTCTTTTCTGCCTTACACAAAGCTGTGCAGTGTGATTTCAAAAGCAAGTTCCAGGGTTGTATTGTTTGGGTACTAGCTATTAATAAAGATTTATTCCTTTTTCTTACAGAATTTTTCAAACTGTAGTGCAGACTTCAGTTTATGTACGTGTTCCAGTGCAAATGCAAGTCCTCGATTGTTTTGAAAGCTGTGTAAGATTCTTTTAAAGTAGTTTGTCCTATGCCTAAATATGCTGTCGTCCATCAGCGGACATGAGCATGATTTTGAGGAGCTAGGAAGCACAAAATGTACTTACCTTTCCTTGTATATTCCCCATAAATGACATCTACTTCCTTTTCTTTGCTGAGGCATTATTTTTGGAAATAAAGCATATATGCCAACCCAATATAGCTTAGGCTGTCTTTTCAAATAACTTGACAACTCTTCAGTAGTTTCTCAGTTAAATGTCTCAGCCAGAGCTCTGATGAAGACACAGACTTCTGAAATGTAAAATATGAAGATGTACATCTAAAGACAGTTGATGACAGGTAAGTACCATTTTCTTTTTTACTTTTCTTTGTAGCTCCCTTAATTATTAAGATTTTATATTAAAGAATAAGGATTGTCAAAGTAGCTTTTTATTTGTGTAGCTCTGTCTTCTGTTTCCTGGGGGAGGTGTGGGGGGTGTGTGTGGTTTCTGTTTTTTGGTTTTTTTTAAACTTTCTGGAAAGTACTGGAGCTACCCAAGATTAAAATGTGTTTTAAGATGTAGAATGGGTGGAAATAAAGTACAAAATATTAAAATATATTATTTCAAACTTAGACATCTTTTTTATAAGTCTGTGTATATGATATAATCCAATAAAATGATCTGATGTTAAGAGCTGTGAAGCTTCAGTAGCTCTGCGTCAGATGGATATAGCCTACTATTAGGTTGATAAAAGAAATATAGGTTTCTAAGTTATGTTTCCTTGGATGGGACCCCAAAAATGTTACTGTGCTTTAGGAAATGAAAATTGCTTGTGCCACTTCAGCATTTCTAAAAATTTATCCCACTAGAATCTTGACTGTTTTCTTTTTTAAATTATTTTTATTCCATTTCTCATTTTTCCATTACAACTACATATGTAAAATTAGGAGATTATATATCATTTATTTCCTAAATTTTCCTCCTCCGTATTTCAGTATGTATTTTCCCCTTTCTCCAGCTGATCTATTTTGTAACTTATGCTATTTGGCTTACGTTCAGAAGCTTTTAGTTAATAAGCAGACAGATAAATCTGAAGTTCTCCCATGAAAACAGGACATATGCTAATATTAAGTGCTCCTCTTCCTTCCTCTGCATCTCTCTCCAGCAGATACTTGGGAAAATGAAGAGATGTCTTACAATGGATGCCACTTACAAACAGTACAGTAAAACTGAATTTGGATTTAGTCCTTCAAGTCTAAGGCTCAGCCAACTGCAAGCTGCCATGGGGCTATCTACTCTTTTCACAAATGGACAATGTCTCTGTTAATTTTTCTAGTAGAATCACGGGATACTTGATCTGAGGATTTTGCCATTGGTAACTTTGCCAGGAGCAAATGTGCTGCTCTGCTTTCATCTCGTAGCCATTCAGAGATCTCCTGAAACTTACTTCTAGTTCTCCAGCTGTGTGTCAGGAAAGGATGCAGTGTTTCTCTTCATCGAAGCACCCTGTTATGTTCCTAACAGGTTTGGACCTTCCCTTAAGCCTACAATAGCAGAGGGAAACCCGATTACATTAACATATCAGGAAAAAAAAGGCATTTCTTCAACCTATTCACAAGAGGTTATTTACTGATAAGGAATTTTGATACAGAGAATGTTATCTGGGCATTGTTTGCTCCTAAGGCAATATAGTAGAATATAGTATCTATTTTTCTGAAGAGAACTTGTTTCAACCTGCACCAGGTGAAATCGTCACTCACTGTTGTCTCCCAGTTGTTGTGGTTTCAGAGGAAAATGATCAATAGAATATCAAAATACTGGTAAAGTATACCTGTTCGTATGTGCTAAAACTGCCTTTCTTGGCTTCACAAGGAGGAATAGGACACCTTGGACTTGCATCAGTCTGCTGTGTCCGTGTTGACTTGGAATCTGTTCTCGTGCAAGACAGATGTCTCACTCATCAGGAATACCAGCGTTAGCCACCTACCCTGAGCTGAGGATTTTTAAGGCAATTCTGAACTGTTTTTTTGTCAGCAGAATGTTGCATAAGGTGGTTGTATCTTGCTTCTCTAAGTAAAAGTAGTCCTCCCCTTCACACTAACTTCAGCACACATTTAATTGCTGCTGATGCAGTTCCTGAGATAGTCCACATTCCTAACTGAACATCTGGATGCTGGGAACACCAATATCATACAGTGTAAATACCAGTTTCTGTATACCAGGAGCTAAAATCAGGCAGTACATGAAGTGTTTTAAGAAAAGGAACCTTTTCTGTCAACAACTTGGACAATGGCAGGAAGATGTTTCAAGACTGACTTTGCTGAAACGTGCTCTCATCTTTCTGGAGAATAGCTGAGATTATGATTTACATCTTTCTCTTCCTGGGGACAAAAGTGCACTTATAATTGAGATGTTTTTCTTCTCTCAAAGTTGCTCAACCACCTGTGGAAACTCACGGCTGAGTGGAATGATTCAGCTGCATTTTGGAGAAAAGAGCTTCTGTTCACAGCATTGTAACACTGGATTGTTTTGCATCCAATAAAATAGAAATGACGAATCACTACCATGAAAAGAACAAGACAAAAACAAAGCTCCTCTTATTCTGTCTTTTATAACAAATACATGATCCAAAGCACAAGGGATAATTTCATACCCCATTCTTAGGAGCATTTTTTTTCTTCAAAGCCCAGTCAAGAAAGTTCCTGTTGCTGTCCTGCTAAGGAGAGTAAAAAAACTGATGGGGCAGGAGTAAAATACTAAGGGCAGGTCTCTCCCTTTACTGGCGATGCCTCGTCCTTGGTCCTCGTATCCTGGCAGTTTACCATTAAGGGCACAACTTCAAGAAGCTGGAAAGCCATCAGGGTCTTTTGTCTAAGGCTTTCTCAGCAATGAGGGGTAAGAGACTATCAACCAATACCTGGTTGTCTGGAGACTTGCTGAGCAAGAAATTGCTCTCATGGGCATTAAATACTGTTTTGTTTTTAATCTTCAGGATAACTTAAGAGGAGGAGACTAATGTCCTGGTATTCCTTAGGGAAACAAGCAGCTGATTTGAGAAGCTAGTGGATGTTTCTCATAGTAAGATCACTTTGAAGAAAGTAAAAATGAAAACCAACAGAAACAATAAGCCGAAGCCCAAGTTGTATGAAACCTTCTCACATCAAGTCTACCTGGTGAGTAGAAGTCTGGTCAAATACTTCTTTGCATGTTAGGGCACCGTTTATTGTACCTTGAATGAAAGATGAATTTGTTCAAGAGTGTTTGTTTTGTTTTGTTTTGTTTTCAAACCACGGTCAGCTTTACAGGAACTTTCTATTTGTAGCCCTTCATTCTAACAAAGTGATCCTGAAACAGTTGGAATCACCAGCTGTTAAATTGCTAAAACTTTTTACATTGAGCTGATGAAAGGAAAAAAAAATGGTTATTTTCTTGAGGCAACAGTACTTTTCATTACTTGGAAAGGATAGCTTTGCCTCCTTTCCCTTTGAAAACATTAAAAAACAAAAACAAAAACAACCTACTTTGGAGCAACATAAGATGGCAAGGCAATACAATTTCTAAAGCATCAATTTCATGTTTATTTAACAACAAATTTTAAAGCAGGGCTCACCTGCATGTTTTGAGGGTTTCTCTTGCATAAAGAGGGATGTGACCTTTTTTGGAGAGATTGCAGTGCTCCTATCTCCCTGCTTATAAAATGTAAATGTTTTAGCATAACAGATTAATTTGGATTTCTTTCTTCCATCTACTATTTTTGCAGTGCTCAGAAATTATGTGAGTGAGAGAGTGCACATGTATCAAGCTGTCCCACTCCTAATTGGATTCAGTGATGGTTATGTAAAGTTTGTTAGGCTTGCATTATTAAATATGGTATTTCTGTGCAAACATTTCCAAATACCAGCCCAGTTATTGCTGATCAGAGTAATGACATTTAATGTTTAATGTGGTTGAGGAGGAAATGTTTTCTTTCTGCTTCCTAGGAGCACTAGCAAATGAGGAAACCATTGTAACAAGGAAACTTACTTTACATGCTGATTCTCTACCTGCTCTTTCTGTGTTGAAAGAGCCTTTCTACATTTAATGCGCAACAGAGATGTAACTGTAAACAAAAGCAAGAAATGGGTAACTTCTAAGCTTTATTATAGGTGCATTACATGCACCTGTTTTTAGGCAAAAGTCTGGGTGGGGGAGGTGGGAAAGAACATCATACGAACAAATATGGCGTATGGTACTGGAATTGCTTGTTATTTGTTCTTTTTTTTTTCCTCTGATATATTGCATTTATTTTGTATTTACCAACTTCCTTGTTGTTTTCCCAAGTTCCAGCTTCTGGAGTCTGGTGTTTGTTGAGAATCTTAAGCCTTCATTTGTAGGTGAGCATCAATTCTTCTTTGATCTCTACAAGAGAGACTTAAAAAGCTTTGAAGCTAAAAAGCTGAAAAATAACAAGGCAACTAAAGTGTAAAACACAACTAAAAAATGATCCATTTGGGGGGAAGGGGAATGGAAAGATGACATGATCTCCTTATGCAGGTTATTCTTGGTATTGATAATGTAGTAATAGCCTCTGAGAGGTAGAGGGAAGAGGAGCTGCCCTGTGGCAGGTGGGATTTGTAAAAAAAACACATTTACAGTTGCATTTCAAATAGAAACCTTTACACAGCCAGCAAAGAAAAAACATTTTTAAATTTGTTTCTAAAAGAATGCCATGAGTTTAGGAGTTGGACTCAAGGTTTTTGACTTACTGACTGTATGTATTTTTTTGGGGTTGCCTTGAGAGAGTGGCAGTGTAGAGGGAAAGAGACCATCTATCTGCTCTGCTCAGAGAAAGCATACTGAAGTTTCATCGCTGGTCTTAAAAAGAGGCATCAAAGAGTAAGAGAAAGTGCAATAGAACTTTTCTTGAGTCTGTGGGAGCAGCAGGGTGAGGAGGTAGCTCCTGATCATATTCCTACACATGTAGGAGCGCTTTTTCATACTCCTGTGATTCTATAGGTGGAGCTTTGCCCAGGCACTTGCTTCCACATCTCATGCAGAGTGGAAGTTTGAATGTTATGGTTGGGAGGTCTTTCAACTGCTTTTCTGCCCTTGGTTTAATGATTTGGGATGCTGTGGATAAGGGGTTAGAGGAAGGAATTTGTTCTCCCCTGTTCCTCCTCCTTTAGCACCTGGAGATATTTGGCTCGAAGAAAGTGGGTAAGCCACCTTATTCCTTCAACCCTTACTTATTTCTTACTTTTTACAATACTTACTTTCATTTGTACCTGAGTGTTGCACCATTCCAGCACTAAAGTATGTATTAACGAATAAGATACATGAAGAGAGAATATAAAGGTCCTTCGAACATCAACATCCTCTTTCTTTATAAATAGAATCCTTGTGCCTCTTTTCTGCATTTTCCCCCTAAACTTATCTGAAGTTTATTTGAAGAATAATGAAGAATGAAGAAATAAGAATGAAGAACATTTTCATCTTCAGACAGCTACTGGCAAGGTCTGTGAATTCTTTAGGCATTGCAAAGCATTTTTTAGGACAGGAGGTACGTTGTCTCGGTAACTTATATGGGTCATTTGCTATGGAACTACCACATTTGTTATCTCCACTCTTATGTGGTGATTCTTTTTTTTTTAAATATGTTTGTGGAGCACAATATATGCATTAACATTTAATAACTGTAATACCGAATGTAGCATGAGAAGCAAAGGCTGGGTCTGATAGGTTTCCCTTTCTACCATCATTGCTTGTGTATCTCATGAGCCTTTTAGGAGACAGTTTATGAGGAACTGTCTTGTCCCTGACTTTTCTCTCTTCCTTTTCACAGCTGGCTCTGATCATAAGGAGACTTTCATACTTTGCTTAACTAGAATTTGCCAGTTTTTCTCCACCAAGAACAGAAGGTACCTACTGATTTCTTTGCTGGTATCCTGGAGAAAAGCAGTTTGAGACTGTGAGCAGAAGTCCCATTTTCATGCTTTGGCCTAGCTCTTTTAAAGTACTTGCCCTTTTCATTTGGAGATGCTCACTCCCAGTACTGGCTCAGTCTTGCTCTCTGGCCACTCCTGTGGGACAAGCTCCTGCAGCTCTGAGAGGACTGCTAAAAATACACAGCCATTTTCAACCTCTGAGTGTACAGAAACTGGACATTCTATCCTGATATGTCTGCAATCCTATTAAAGGCTTTCTCTGAAATGTATTTCTGGGTGTTTGCCAAGATGCAGCTTCACTCTGAAAAGGGCAAAAATTATTTTTGTAACTCACTCTTACAGTATTGAGTGACAGGAATTAACCATATGAACTTAACACGCTTCCATCAAAAACTCAAATTTCTTCACTATAAGAATAAAACCAGCTGCTGTTGGGAAAGAGGCACCTGACTCTGTTCAGGCTACACAAATAGTTTGTGGCCACTGAACATATAGGAGATATTTCTACCAACATCTGGGAGCTGCTAGAAGAGCTCTGTCAAGACAGCATTATATAGTATGGATGAATAACAATTTTTTCTTTACCTCAGTAAGTTCTTAGTGCTTAGTGTCTTATATTGATATCTGATTTTCCTGACAAAAGTCTGTATTTACTTTATTGCTGCTTGACCGTTTGTGTATACTTCTTCCAACCCTCAAACTGTCAAAATGTTAAAGACTTCTCTGAACTATTGTACGAGTAAGTTGGGTTTAAAATATTAGAGTAGTGGCACATATACAGTAATAGTGGAACACACAATAACAATGCTATGTGTATGTAATCATTTTACAGCAGAAACTAATAAAATCACTTTTATTAAATCAGTTTATCACAACTGTTCAGTTACAAAATTCACTCCAATAAAGATGTTACACATTAAATAGGTAAAACAGCTGTGTAGTGCTCTCAAAATAGAACAAAACTATGCCTTTGAGAGAGGAAAAGTAGCTGATGCAGAAGTTCTTGTTTACAACCAGGGGTCTACACCTACCACATATACTCAGTTCTTGCTGAGCTGAAGACATACTAAAAAGAAAACCTACATGTTAAAGAATTGAACTTTATCCAGGCAAGTGTGAAAGCAGAGAGACATTCTGTGCTGCTTAAGATGACAGCCAGTACAAGTCTGATCCATTTTAAATAGGGCAATGATTATTAAAAATAACGGAACTAAACACTGGTAGTTGCATTGAAAATGCACAGTGGTAGAGGAATTTTGTTCATTTGTCTTCCACATCTGCTACCATAGCCTCAATCGCATTCCAGTCCAGCTTGCTGAGGATACTTCCTGTGCTTTCAGAAACGCCATCAGTGTCGTTAACGCCAAGAGGAGACAAACTAACACTATGAGGTGCAGAAACCTATGGGGGGAAGAGAATATGAGCTGAATCATAGTGCAGGTAAGATTCCCTATACAGCCAGTAGAAATGTTCATGCTCATTTCAAACATGTCCTAATGAAAACATGTATCTGCTCATTTTGCAACAAATGAAAGTTACATTCCTCTTTACACCGTCCCACCAGTGTCTGTTGCCTGGACAGACAACCTGCCTATACAGTTGTTATAAAGAACATTTATTTGCAAGGCCCACAAGAATTACTTTGCTTGTAAGGACATAATGTAGGCATAAGCTGTGTAATCAGGACGTGAATCCTAAACCAGCATAATTTTCCTCTCACCTGAAACAAGGAGTCATGAGTATCATGAAGTATTCTTTGGATATCATCAGGCACACTCCAAGGACTTATTACATCTCTCTCAGTCTCAGGATCCAGATCTTCAGTCTGCACTGCAGTGGCAACAGGTGGACGCCTTTGTTTTGCTGTTCTGCTGGCTCTGTACTCAGCAGCTGGGGAGAAAACAAGCCAATCATAACACTGTAATATTTCTAGCTGCTTTGTCTTGAAAATTCCCCGAGAACAGAAGAGCTAGGTTCTAAGGATTGAAGCTGTGTGTAAATTATTGGTGTCAGCATGCCCTGTTGTGTTGAGTTGATGTGGAGTATGGCTGGAGAACACTGTAGGTCCCTTCCAGCCTCTGAATTGTCTTCCCAGGGCAGGATATAAAGTGAAAAAGGACTGTGCAAGGTGCCAACTGCATCCAGCTTGTGTAGCACAGGCATATCCAAAAGGGACTTTGCTTTAATTTGATAAAGGGATAAACCTACATCAATCCTGGATTCCAAAAACCACATGGCTCTTGGAAGGCTTGGAACTTCAGTGAAACCATGGGTTACTCTGGAGAAACATATAAAGAACAGTGATGATGTGAGATCAGAGACTGATCAACCTGTATTTTTTAAAATGAGTTTAAAAAAGAATGTGTGGAAAGGAGGAGGAGAATGATTGTCCACATGTGTAGAGGTAAGTGCTTCAGGAAAAATCTGTATGGGTTAACCACTGCTGCTCTCTCTTTCCTGTGTTGCCACCTCAAATTTATTTAGCTAGCCAAGCAGGATCTCTATTATGCCACTAGCATAATTCTGCTGTAAGGGAGAAGGGAATCAACCCATACTGTTTCCTAAATTCCTGATTTTTCCTGCAACCTTTTTCTGCCTGATTCAGAAGTTCTGCTCTTTTAATCAAGTCCTGCATCTGCTTCAATCAAATCTGAGTTTGATTAGGAGGAAACATTTAGGTGAGCAAACTCTTCTGTGGATCCAGACCTATGCAGATAGGGAACAAGGATCAGTAAAATTCTTTTTTCCTTCTTCTTTTTCTTTTTCTTTTTTTTTTTTTTTAAAAAGCCAAATCCAGTCATATATTCTTCCACTTTAAGATTATGACAAAATAGTATCTTAACTAGATACTGTACGGAGGGATAATAAAGTGCCTATTTTAAAGAGAAAGTAAGCAGCACAGAAAGGTAAGGAAGAGGCACAATACAACCTCCTGTACTGCTAACTCCCTCTGTGGTCTTTAGCTGAAAAGGAAAATCAAGTCCTCTTTGCCTTATGACTTCATAACATCTGTTTCAGGGACTCATGAAATATATCACGAGTGTGTTTCAGCAATCTGGGAACTGCCATCTGGCTAAAATCAGAATTATCTGATTTCAGCAATATGGCTAAAAAAACAGAACTGATAATTAAAATATTTCACAAGTTTCCAATGAAAAGGATTGTTTTACATGGGGAAAAAGAAGACAGATTTTTTTCCTAAACTAATACTGTATCTGAGGCCTCTGTTGCAGAACTCCTACCCACGCATGTAATATGAAATGTGTCCTCTGTGTCTTATTGTTCCACTGCATTCTGTAGCTGAACAGCACTATGTCTTTGTTCTTTGCAACTTACAGTATTTCGAATTAACAGGACAGTTTGCTGCATGTCTCATTCTTCCTCTAGAAGTACTCTTCTGTAATAGCATAGTGGTATTGCCTAGAAAGACAAAAAAGTACTCCTATTGATAAATGTGGTAGATGCAAATCTACTCAAAAGATACCTCAAAAATTTCATATATAAACTTGCTTCCTGGATTACACAGTACTCTCACTTTGTCAAATTAAGCTGTTTTGGACTTCGGAAAGAGATGATAAGGAAAGGTAACTCTCATTATTTGACAGGCCAATGATATCACAGTTCTGTCATGCTCAGGGCAGCAGACTTCCATGACTGAGAGTCTGATTTTCTACACAGAAGTTAAAACTCCTCCCTCTCAAAATCTGGTAGTAACTCAAAAAAGATCTTCAATATGTGCCTTCATTAAGGAAGTTCTGTTCTTACCCCTGGATTGTGCTAAACCAAGAGCTGGGGTGAAAGAGGGTCTTGTTTGACCAAAGCTGGGTTTGGCAGCAATCCTGCTCCTTTCTGACACAATGCAACTGTTAGGATGCCTTCTGCAAGAAGAAAAACAAAACACAACAAAAAACACTTACCACTATCCTCCCCATATCATTCATCCACACAACTTGCAACTCACAAGGCTTATTCAGACCAAGCAAAAGTACCACAAAAATCTTCTACAGCTCACTTAGCTCAGGATCAGCATCACACAGTGCTTGTGGAGCCAGTAAGCCTCACCAGAATCAGAAGTGCTAGGGAATCACAGTGAAGGTGCATCAACCTGTTTTTACAAAGAACCAGTTTAGCTCCAACCAAACTTATTTGCTGGAAGTCACTACTACTCCTAACATGGCTTTCTGTGTGACATTCCTTAGAACTTCCGACTCTGACATGGCTGATGTTGGCCCAAGGACCAACTGTCCTTGGACACCAGCAGGCTCTGTGCAAAACTGCATCCAGCTGCATGATTTATCCTCCAGTTTCACCTAAAAAGAGAGAGGCAGAGATGTCTGTGTCTGAGAGTTACAGGATTATCTGAATCCCTCCTATTATTGTGGGTGACAAAATTGTCTGTAGAAGAAACAGTATACTGCAACAAACACCTAGATTATGTATTTGTGACATTACCACTATTGAGGAATATAGTTCCCAATTTGTAATACTCAAATACCACCATCTCCTCAAAAGGCAATAAGCAGCAAAGTGCAAACCAAAGAACAAGTAAAATCCTAAATAATGAAAAAATGAGGAATACTTCTTAAATTAGAAAGGAAGAGAGTAAATCTCCTAGGGTTTGCTGAAGACTAATTTATGTAGTCTATATGTATGAGCAGTGGTATGTTTACTTGCAAAAACAATTTTTTTGCTTGTTACTAGATGCTAATGAAATCATTAACAATGTTATCGGCTGTATTCCAGGTTCCTTTCTTTCTACTGAGTGGAGTGGGTTAGGACACAGCTAACTAGAGTTGGCTGATTCTGTGGTCCAAGAGGCACACCACAAGCATTTTTAAGGCTCCTTCCAAGATCCTGCTCTAGCAGCTGTAAGAAGAATGGTACGGGAATTCAAGACTCCTCAGACCCAGACCCTTCTGTAAAGTCTCTCTCTCATTCTGCCATAATATAAAGCTTCTCTCAAGCTAATCCTACACCAAGTAGCACTATGCCTTGCGGTCAAACCTGAAGTGTGATAAAGAGGCCACTACAACAAAGCAGAGTTAATGCTTAAAGCTGTTACCTGTTAGTAGAGGCAATATGCTGTTTTCTGTACTCTTGAGGTGATCTTGTCTTCGATAATGGTCTATGTTCATTTTCAGGTAACACCACTGTTTCAGATAACATTTCATTCATCAGGGAAAGTGCTTGTGATACTCTCTTACTGTGATGTTCAGATAAGAGGGCTCTATGGAGAAAATAAGCATGGTATTATGGATTTATTCATGCTGTCACTCCTTTAACTCCTTTAACTGGCTTGCAGATTCTTCAGTCTTTTCTGTAAGGTTATTTGGTTGCCAAAACAGAAGGACACCCTTTTGCAATTCAAGAGAACATAAACTATCCCTGTTAAAATGATTAGCAAAAGCCTAAAGCATTTATTAACAATGGATTTAATAGAATGAATGACTCAATGTTTAAAAAAATAGATATTTGGATAATGAAGAATACAAAGGATGAAAAATGTTCAGACTTTTCCTAAATAGCAAAGCAAACAGGAATTGTTCATGCTTTTGGCTGAAAAGCTATTCATATATGAGATTTCACAGTCAAGATAGTGAAAACCAGCTCTTCCTTAAGACAGGAAAACTGGCATATAACTAAGAATACAAGTTACATTTATAGCAACTTACTTGTCTTTTTCTTCTTTCTTCTTCTGGATCAATTTAATTTCCTTTGAAGTAAGACTACGATGCTGTAGAAAAAAGTAAAACACATTAATTTATTCTGTATTGTAATCCCCTTCCAATCCCCCACTTCCAATATTTAGATCTATTTGGTTTGAAGTTACTGTTTAAGACGCTGTCCAGCTAAAACTAAAAACAATATGAAATCATATAACCCTACCAGGAGATTCAGTAAAGATCATCTGTATAAACTCCCAAACTCTAAAAACATACTGAAAGCCTTTAGTCTCACCTCCATAGCTCATGTGCTTAAAATATGAACACTCTTAAAGAGGCGTCATCATTGTTAAACCCAAGGTTTCAGATTTCCACACAGTCAGCTTCCTAAAAGTCAATGTACTTTCCTAACAGTAATTAATTTAAAAAACAAGGCAAGGTTGCACTTTGACTTGTTTGCTAGAGCACAATTTGAATTTTTTTAGGCTATTTTTTTTAATGAAAGCTGAGATTCCCTCCATCTAATGATGCTATAACAAAAGCATCACATATATATTGACAAGTTGGAAGCATAAGAAAGGAAGAGAAGCAGTGGTAAGCAAATACACATTTTTTTCTGAAACACTTAACTCTACACATGCTCAAAAAAGCAGTCTGAGACAACTCTGAAAGACTATTCAAAACAAGTGGAAGCGAAACACTATTTAATAGATGAGATCTATGGTTTCTAAAACTGAATACAATGTAACTGTTTAGTACCAGAAAACTTTTGCATGTTACATGTTCGCTGCTTGGGACCTGAATTCAGTATAGCTTAAGGGTGAAAGAATTTACAGAAAACCCTTGCATTCTGTTGATCAGTACAAAGCATGGGGATAGAGCTGCTTCAGGCATCTGTCTCATCTCCTGTAATCCCAGAGATTCTCCACACTCAGTGGTGTCTTTTCAGGTTTTGAAGATATCCAGGTGACAAATACCAATTTTATGACATACTACAGATTAGGAAACGATTTCTGAACTGCCTTTGTACCTTTTTTCTTTCCCCTTCAGTTATTGCCAGCACAGTGCAGATCAGAAGCGATGCATCAGGCCATCAATGTGCTTTCAGTAATTAAAAAATTAATAATTCTGGAAGGGAAGAGATTGTATTCTGGGTCTGTGATGAAACTAGTCTTTCACAAAAAAAAAAAAATTCAGAAACTTGAAATAGATGCCATAGTCTCACATTTCTGCTGACCCTCCATAATTGCATACACATCTGTGTATATGAATGACAAGGATGGCTGCCCTCAGTATCCTATCACTGTCATAAAGGATGTTGGCACCTGAACTGGGCTTTTAAAATTCTCTGCATTTTCTTTTTGGGAAGGACCAAACAAGGATTAAACACTTCTCTACAACTCCTGTAGTTCTCATCAATCCATATCAAAATAAATCTTTTCTTGGAGAACATTACAGCTGTCTCCATTATAGTTAGGGCAGGGATTATACTTCCTGACTCTACATCCAGCAGACAAGTCATAACTGCCACCATCATTACTGTAGCCTGGTAGGAACACTGTGGTATTTTTGCTTACTGATCACTTCTGACACAATTATGGCCAGTCCTAACAAAGTTTCTAAAAACTTTTTTAAAAAAACAGTATTAATGCAGTAAAAAATCACTAAGAGCTTTTATCAAACCTAAACTGAGCTATCAAATACTTGCAAGATACTTAATAGCTATTCTTCAAGATACCAGTACTCTTACCACATTCTTTCTTATATTGAATGGATTATGCTCTTTCTGTCTTTGCTCATCCAGTTTCTTCAGATATTCTCTCAGTCTTTCCTTTCGCTTTCTTTTCATCCATGCTCGTATCTCTCTCTTCTCCTCTTCTGTTTTTTGATGATGCCCAGCAGCAGAACCATGGCTCCTGAGAGCAGATGTAAATGAGAAATAATCTATCATGTCCTTTAAACTGTAAACAATGACAACTCCACACACTATACTGAAAATACTGCAATCGCTTAAAATTCTGTAAAATGTAACTTTATAAAAATCCTGGCAGGCAAGTAATTTCCAAGATGTTCCCTAAAGCTTTTATTCTATTTGTCATTTAATGGAACCAAAGCTTTTAATACAGACTCTGTGTTACTGCCTTTATAGGATAATTGGCACATTAAAAACTGGAAGCCATACTGATATAATCTTTGATTATTAAGTATGTACAGTATAAAGATTAAAAAAATAAAATCAGACCAGAGAGATATCATCATCTTCTCTGTTCCCTCCCTCAACCTATGAGTTCCTTCACAGGTCTATTTATTTGTATAAGGATACAAAGTTATTTTAAAAACACTAACTCACTCCTCTATTTAAGGTGTAAATGTAAACATTCCCAGTATTCTACAGAAAGTTCTGTTAATAAAGAGCTTCTGAAGCTGATCTGCCGCTGACAGGAAATTTCTATTCTGCCAGTCAGAACTGCTTTAGGAGGCTCATGTTCCCTTGGCTGAGCTGAATCTGCTGTATGATGTGCAGAGTTGTGCTCCAGCCTACGCCTAGTAGAAGAAGGAGCAGGAACAAGCAAGTAGGAAGGAAAGAACTTTAAAGCCAGTATCAAAAGACCAAAAACAATTAGCACTTCTTACAATAATGGCCAGCAAAACAGTGGCCAATTACCAGCTCTAATACCAGCTCTCATTGACATCAATCAACTCAAATCACACATTTGTTTACATTAACTATTAACAGGGTTTAAGCTATGAGAATAACCAGCGTTAAAATTATTTAACCAACACATAATAAAAAGAGCCATGTTATTACCTACAGATTTTCTTAGCTAGCGTTTTTGTAAAGCCCAGCTCTGTCGGAGAGACATCACCTTCTACTATAAGCTCATTAATGATGTCAGCAACACCACTCAGGCCAGTAATTTGCAGGGGATCTTCTAAAGATCTTAAGGGGGGGGGGGCAGGGAGAAGAAATTGTTACTAATTTAAAGCAGAATATGCTTCTAAGAACAACAAGCTAAAATCCTTCCTTTTACACTCAAAATGCAAATATTCATGTTTTACCAAAATCCTTTAGGCTGAATTCCCCCCCCCCCCCCCCCCCCCCCCCCCCCACACATTTCACTGAGTTACCACACACAGAACAATACATTAAGGGAGGGTGTAGATGCACTGTCTTTAAAAAGTTACCAGCCATCACCTTAGTTTCACTGTCATCCTGTAGGTATAAGCAAATTTTGTCACTTTCCTGTGTGAATAAGGCAGAATGAGTAAGACCTGGCTAACGTCAGGGACCTGGCAGCAAAGAAGGGTCTGAAGGCACCATCGGGAAACACGGCCCTAGTCCAAGCTGGACTATCTGAGGGCCACTGGGGTGTGTGAGCATGGCTGGCCCTGAGGAGGCTCAGACTGGCAGCCCAGAAGGCTGAGAACACCCGCAGGGCTTGTACTGCTGCACATGCCGAGCTGAAGCTGTGGGACAATGCCTGTTTCAGGCACCCTGACTCTCTGAAGGACCTTTCGACTCAGCCAGTTGTGCACCAAGAACCAGTGCGAGTGCAAGAGTGGTTTTACCTGAAGTCTGTACATTTCTCTATTTTAATCAGTCGCTCTCAAGAAAAGTTAAATCTACATGTAACTTACTGCAATAAGCTACACTTACTTCAAGTCACCCCTTTGGGTAAAATCGTGATCTGCTGAAGATGGCCTCACACCCATCCTCAAGGTCATATAATCACTCCCTCATCTGCTTCAGTCACAACAAGCAGTTTGGCTTAAAGTACTTAAACAATAAACTAAACCATACATTTTACCACTATGCTTTAGGGAATATTTAATAAGGTATTAACTCTGAGCAGAATGATCAGCAAGACATGGAAACCAACTAGTTTTTTCCGTTACAAAGCTGGATCCAGAAGACAAGCAGCAGTTAACAGCTTAAAATATGTATGCCAGCCCATTTTCTTTTGATGGATAAAATCATTCCAGTTCTGAAATCTTCAGTCCATTGCTTTACACTGTCCATATGGTAACTCTTCAAAAACTTTCTAATGGCAGTCATCCTCAGTAGGTGACTATCAAAAGCAAGATTTTTTGCAAATAGGAGAAATAACAACAAATGCACATATGTGCTTGTACAACAAATGCAGCTTCTTCTACATTCACAACTCTGTTACTTGTAACTAGAAAGCAGTTTTGAATGATCAACAGAATGTTTTGGATCAAGCAAATTTAACAGGTGCCACCAAACAGACACTACAGAATAAGTGTCTGAAACTGGCTAATAAATAGGCTTCCATTCAGTTTGAAAACTAATGCTTGAACTTTTACGTAAGTGGTAGTTCTACACTGACAGCCCCCTTTTTGGCAGGAATTTAAAATAAACTAATTTTTGGCAAAACCATCAGTTATGTCAAAATACATACCTATGAGTTAATTCTCCACATACATGAATGTCTGAAAAAGAAAGAGCTATTGTTAATAAAACCCTTATATTATTTGTAAACAAGCTAACAATACATACATTAAATAGTTTGTGTGATAAAATACAGAAATATATCCATCTGAATATGCTCACCTTGAAAATAAATAAATAATATTGTACATAGCCTTAATAAATGTTCTCGGAAGACTCTATTATTAATGTGGCTGTAGATCACAGGTCATTAACAGCTCCCTGACTGGCAGGGAGAGTTTTGCTGGGAAGACGAGGTCACTGTTGTCGGTTTTCTGCCCTGTCCAATCCCAACTATGCTACACTTCAGTCTGCTTTTTAAGGGAAATGAGCAATTTCCACTTACTTTAAAAAGCCAGGCTTTGAACTGCAGGGATTCGGAGATGATTGTCATTGAGGAACAAAGCAAAGTCCAGCAAAGGGCTACAGAGATAATTAAGGGACTGGAGCATCTCTCATATGAGAAAAGGCAGAGAGAGCAGGGATTGTTTAGCCCGGAGAAGAGAAGATTGAAGGGGTAATCTTATCAATGTGTATAAATACGTGAAGGGAGGGTGTAAAGAAGACAGAGCCAGATTCTTTTCAGTGGTGCCCAGTGACTAGACGAGAGGCAACAGGCACAAACTGAAACACAGGCAGTTCCATCTGAATCAAAGGAAAAACTTTTTTTTTTTACTGTGCTGGTGACTGAGCACTGGAACACGTTGCCCAGAGAGGTGGTGAAGTCTCCATCACTGGAGACAGTCAAAAGCCATCTGGACACGGTCCTGGACAGCCTGCTGTAAGGGACCCTGTCTAAGCTGGGGGACTGGACTAGATGATCTGCAAAGTTCCCTTCCAATCTCAACCATTCTGTGATTCTGAACAGCACAGATACACAGACAGCACGGGTAGAACAGAGAGCTGTGGACAAGAACACTATCATTCTTCCTAAGCTAAACTGTACTCACTCATCAAATTATAACTGTAACTCAGTAACACCTACAGTTTTTTTAGCTTGCAAATAACAAGTTTGTATTTAAAGAGGCAACAATAAATGTGGTAATATTTATATAATTTATCTAGCTGTCCCTGTCATTTGAGATTCACTGCTGCTATATGCAGATATATGAACTATGTTTTAACATCTTTTAAGGTACATTGCTGCAAATATGACTGTCAAATGCATGTTCGCATATACATACACAAATTGTATATATAATTACTAGAAGCTTGAAAGCAAGCAATACAGGAAACATACATATAAAATACAATAGCCTACGTTTTTAAACATAAGAAATACATTGCTTGCACAGAGGATTTTCCTCCTCCTTTTAATGCTACTATAGTCTTCATAATTGCAAATGTAGTATTAATTTGCAAAAAGAAATGAGACCCCATAAAATAATGTTTTACGACATAGTTAGTAGTTACCATACAGTGATATAAAATAATTTATTTTGCTTAGGCAGACCGAATTCAACTGAAATCTCATCTCTAAAATATAGGAGAACACCAGAGATGATAAAAACAGCTATGGGAGAAAGGTATGAGTGTGGCACTGTGCCTATCCACATTCATGGTACTACTTCAGTAAATAATTATAAATCAGCATAGCGAATGGCTTCGGAATTAGACTCAAAGCTACTCATTTTCTTTCAGTAACATTGTTGACAAGATAAATTTGAGTCCAAGTATAATTCACTGCTGAACTGTTTTCAAAGGTCAGCAACACTGTACCACCATAAAACATATAATGCTCATCAGCATTACACAACATCCTGTATAACAGTAATGAGAAAGTATTAACACAAGGAAGAAAAGGATTGCTCATCTTTAAAAGGAGAAAAAGGGAAAAACAAACATAAAAATGATACCAGCGTATGATGACGTTATGCCACTGGGAAAGTTAGAAGCAGAGGCTGCAGAGGCAGAAGAGGGCACTTCCAATGTAGTATAACCAGGTACAGGATGTTCCAGTTTTAACCCTTTTTTTTCTTCATCCATAACATCTTCAAACATCAGGCCCCTCAAATAGTGTTCTGATCCCATGGAAAAAAATAATACAGTAATTAACATAGACCAATGAACAAAAACACAATGCAAAACCTCATATAGCTTGCGTTAGTGCCATATTCAGTTTATGTTTCCAACCTAGACCGATTTAAAGTTATAATTTTCAGCAGCTCCTTGGCACAGTATAGTAGTGGTAATATGTACTACGGTCAGTCATTACGCAAAGAATAAATTATTCAATATACCAATTCTAGCAAACAGTTAAGCTGATGTAAGCTTTTATTAAGATGAGAAGATACTACAAGTACACAGCCACCAAAGACACAGGAAAAAGGTTTCATTATATACAAAGAACAAACTTCACTCCATTTATCAGCAAGCAAAGACCTCAGAAGCTCCAATTTTGGTTTTATCAGATAACAGCAATATAAACTATCATCTTTAAAACTGAAGATCAGGTCCAGTATTATGGTTTTGGAAAAGATCAAAGTATATAAATATTTTCAAATATATTTCTGTTGAGGCATTAGTCATAATTTTGCTCAGATTTTCTACCTTTGATTTGATTTCTTTCAATTTTTAAATTTTTGATGCATTTTTTAGTACATCTGTTGTGACAGCATTACACTTAAGTGGAAAGAAAAAGTCTGCCAAGTTTCAATCCAAAGTTTACTATCCTTCAGTTAACTAAACACATACCGTCACCAATGAATCCAGCATCTTCAGGGAATGAGGGATGAGCACCAATGTCTGCATTGGCAGCCATTTCACAGTCTTCTATTATTTTCACTAGCTATGAATGAAACAGCAAAACCCATTAACAACACATTCTTCAAAGTATTTCTGATAATCACATAGCAGATATTCTTGCAAAGATTGCTTTACGTACACTTTTTTTCGCAGAATCATGTAAGTATTTTACTGAAGTATCCTTATTTGAAACAAAGAAAACAGTTCAGGAATCAAAGTAGCTCAAGTAGACTTTTTTCATTTAAAGAATTTTCTAATGTATTTTATCTAAAATACCATGGATAGGAAGAATATGGAAATATTTTTATAAGTCAAGAGTTTCCAGAAGGTGCAAAGTAGAAAGTGAAAACTAAAACTGACTATCCTAGATTAAGACATTTTAATTATCAGTATTCTTACACAGCACAGGCCTTGTAATTCATTTCTAATGTATAAGAAATTGTTATAAAAGGAATGGTGATGAACTGGTGTGTACTGAAAGAAAGAAAAAAAAGAAAATCAGCTTATTTTCAGTGAACAGGGTGTAGGCTAGATATTCAGAAGTTTTTAAACCTAAATGTAGTGAAATGCTGGAACAAAGAGAGGACATACACGTTTTTTTCACTGCATGCTTTTAAAAAATCAGATTAGATAATCACCTGAAGGAATGATATAAGTGATTAAGTGATCTAGCTCAGTGTAATAACTGTTTGCAGGTGATACACTGAGGTCCTTAGACTTCTGTGAATATTTGGGAGGCAAAAATGGACACCATCATTTTGAATTATTATATAAAAAGTAGATGCTGTGGAATTACAAAAAGTGATACTGAATTCATTTACTATAAAGCCAGTCCTCCAGGAACTGGAAATTGACTCTTTTTAGTGTCCTAATAAAGAAATTTTTTATATCAGCTAGGTAAAATCAGAACATATTGGCTCATGTTTAGAATAGTCATTCCCATGGCGTTCTAAACTTCATTAAAATTTCAAAGTAATATAAAGAAATATTATGAACATTCCCCATTTCGCATACATGTAAAGTCAACCACGCCTGAAGTTTTCAGGAAATTAAATGCAGTATTAAGCATTTGGCCCACTCTAAGTAACCATGGGAGCCAACAGATCCAGCACTAAATGTGAAAGAACTGTGTATTATTCTCTCTCTCAAAATACACTAAGCAAGCTTAAAAACACATCTTTCCAAAATCTAAATTTTGTCTTTAGTTTAAAGAAGAAAGAGGAACTATTTTGCTCACAGTGGTTAGCAGCCTGAACTCACCTGCTTGGTACTGCTGAAATCCTTCTCCATATTTTCTGCTATGTTCTGAAGTGTCTGTAGCTGTATATCCATTTCCTGCAACTTTGTGGAAAAGTATTCTTTGCCAATTATTTTGGCTGGTAGCCCTGAAGAATGAAAAGTTCTGGCATCCTCATGTACTATGTTCCAAGTCACACCATCTCTAGCAGAATCGGACTTTTTATCTTCCTTTTGCACTTGGATTGATACATTTTTGAGATGATTGTCTTGAAATAAAAAAAAGAGTGCACCAACATATCAGAACAAAGTACAAACATTTAAGTACTGAAAGTAAGTAGGCATAGCTCATTATACGTAACATTATGTTTTAGCAGGTAAGAATCATCACAAAAAAAGTTAAATGTATAGATATTTTGATCTACAAGACTAGAGGAGAAGGAGGTGAGTGCAGGTAAGGCTATGAGTTTTTCTGTGGGAGGTAAGGATACTGTTATCAAAATATATAGCCTTTTTCTGGTTTTTAAAAAAAAGGTGGTTTTACCTTTCTTCTGTAACTCCTCAGGAGGTGTACTAGTAACAGAATTTGCCATGTGATGAAGTTTTGCAGAAGATGAAATTTCAAACTCCTCATTTTGCTGTGTAGTAACTGTCTCTTCTGCAGATTCAGGTATGATGGGCAAAATCTTAAGTAGATCACTTTGTTCAATGTCAACCACATTGATATATTCATGTCCACTCTAAACAAGAACAAGATCATGAAGAATTTTACAGTATGTGTTCTGAGAAGTACATTGTTAATCATCTCCTGTGCTTACCTCTTACCACTTTGAGACGTTTTGTTTCCAAGACAGAATAACTGCAATGTTTTTCTACAGTATTATACAACTGAGTCATCCAGATAGGAAGAACCAAAATTCATGTGATAAGACACGAACAGCATATTTTAAGTGTATTTTAACCATATACACATCGGATCACTAACCACATCAGGTGCATCAGACAAAGAGGGTGGTAAATGTGTCTCATTCTCCTCTGTGGGAAGGTTTAAATACATGTCTTGTGGTAACATCTCAGGCACACTTAATGATTCTACAAGAAAAGAATAATGGTCAGAATTATATTTACAGCAAAAACCCTGAAACTTCAGACAAACTGTTTGTAAACAGGCCTTGTATTCTCTAAAGGATAAGAAAAGCTTTGATCAGCAGTTTTTAAAAATAAGGATAATTAATGTAGCTTAACAGGATTCTTTAATGTTTGTACATAACAAAATCTATTACTATTTAATTATTCTTCATTTTTGTGATAAATTCGCAAAAAGATATTCAAAAGATTAAAACCAAAGCAACATGCTACAGTATAAACTGCTAATCATTTCCAAATCAGTCCTAAATAGTAAAAAAAAAAAAAAAAAAAAAAAAAAATCCATGTCTTAACTTGGTCCAAATAAATGTATTATTTTGCTAGAAAAATCTCTGATAAACCATTTGCAGAGAAGTATACACAGTATAGCAAAATAATCTTCAAAATGAAGCAATGCTGTCGAACATTAAAAGAAAGGAAACATTACTTGTAAAGAATGCTCATGTGCTAGCACAGGGAAAATACTTCAGTAATGAATCCTAAGTAGTACAGTTTAGCAAAGATTTAAAAATGGGGGTACAAAAAGCCAAAACAAAATAAATCGTCCTCTTCCCCCCCCCCCCCCCATTTACCTTGTATTTTGTATTCTACTAAAATAAACCAAAAGATGATTGATTAGGAAGAAAACTCTTTTCTAAGAATGAAACATTGCTACTTAAACATATTGCTATTAAACAACTTAACAGATATGTGGAAAACTATAATCAGCTGACCTAATATACCTTGATTTTATGTGGAGTTGTGATCTTTGCTTTAACACCCCACTGCTCAATCCTTTTGGTCTAAAGTAACCCCAGTTCTGCAAGACTGAGCAACAGTGCAGTGAGTTTGGAGCAGTGCATGCTGACAAGCTAGCCACCACACAAGGATATCACTTTTGGCCTCTCTTGTTTGTCTGCTGTCAGCTTAAGGAAACTACTAAAAAAAAATTATTTTGAGACTTTTATGTGTAAGCTTACAGACAATAAAATCCTTAAGAAACCAAGCTAAAATCCACAAACATATCTCCTAATACAGACATACAAAAAGTATGGGTCTATTGCACTAGGTAAAAAAAAAAAAAAATACACACAGCCAAACTTTTCATATATAATATTGTTATTATTTCACATTAGGTTTCAAGAAAAAATAGGATAAATTAAGCATCTTATCTATACCCTGTATTAAGCTACTTCATGTACAAAAACAAAAAAAAATTAAATTCATAAACAAAATAGAGAAAGACAGAAGCCACACCTGGCACAGGAACTGACATGACTGACTGATTTTTTCCAACTTCAGAAACCACATTTTCAGCTCCAGTTCCAACATCCTGATATGATTTCAGCACTTGATGAGAAAAAAGAAAATCAAAATGGATGAATCTAAGGAAAGGTAAGACATTGACAGCATCATTTGAATAAGTTTCTGATTTTTCAGCTTACTATCAAAAAAAGTTTGGGGGGAAGAGATATGAAAGCAATTTCAGCCACATGTGAAACAGTGTCTAAAATCTATTTAGATAAAATCAAGTTAAAAGGAGCTTCCAAGAAAATGTCACAGTAGGTTTGGCTCACAGCTAGCTTATGGATCCTCTTAAATAATTGCATCAATAATTTTTTTAAATTTATAATTAATTTTATCTAATACTTTTATAATTTGTATTCTGATATTGTGTATTTTAATACTGTTTTGAAACAAAAAGTTACAGCACCACAAACTGTTTTTCCATCTAAAAAGTTACTCCATTTTGGGAACTGACCAAATACTGCAATTAACAAGAAGCAATGCTGGAAATAATTGGTTGCAGTAGCCAAGACAGGTAGCACGTACCTGGATCAGTATTTGTACTTGCATCTTGAGTTTCTGCAGGTTTTTTTCTTGTAGAAGCCATGTAATGTAGGTCTGTTGAAGTAGTGATTGCTTCTCCTACTGTGTCTAAAATGTGGTAACATGCAATAGTTATCTATAATGAATCAAAGAATTAAAATCACTGCTTATATATATCTCTAGCGCAAAACTAAAGGCTCCGATAATATTTTTATTTCCATTTCTGACAGAAAATTTTAACATTTCACTAAATATACCTTATGAATGATACTGAGAAAAGTTTTGCACTACCTATCTTGTGCAAACAAATGCAATTGTACTGAAACTTATAATGTTAAAATCAAGGCTGAGTTTGGACTTGTAATTTTTTAAAAAAAATTTTAATACGTTGTACAACTGCAATTTCCTATTTTAAAAGGGGTAAATATTTATACCATCTATATCTTTGCTTTCTTTTTACTATTTTTATATGGCTTTGCAAGGCAATATTTCTCCAATGCCCAATTTCAGAGAATGAGATCCTTTTTTCTCCCCTACTAAGACTAAATATAGTGCTGAATTAATGTGATAGAAAGAAGAAAAGTCCTTCTATGGGCATGCTCTTTTTGCAAGCTAGAAAGATTATGTTAAAAGTTAATGCAGGAGCTTTTAAGTTTTGTGTAATTAGAATATGCAGGCAAATAAAATTGGAAGAATAAAACACACAAAATTGATTTAAAATTTGAAAACATTGTTTACAACGTTCTTCTGATCAATCATATGAACCACAATTGCTGTGTTCCTGAAATTCACCCAACATACTCTTATTCTTTTCTGTTTTCCATAGAAAAAAACAAAAAGCAAATTTGGAATCTATTTTCCATTATAAAGTCCACTGTCTATACTGTCTATACATAATTATAAGATTACCACTTTTAAGGAAACTTAACATAGTGGAATTATTCTGAGTTTACGCGCAAGGGATATGAGACCTTAAATGTGCCTTCAGCTCTCTCCCCACCAATCTGAAAAAAAAAAAACTGTCCCAGAAGAGAACTGAATTTCTGTTGCGTATATTGAAAAGATTTCCTAATTTTCTGGGGGAAAAACCCATAAACCACCATGATGTTGTAGTCTGTATTTTCACAGACTACAATTTCGAGTTACTACATCTTGATGTTGTGTAACTATCCAATTTTCCACCGATATTTAAAAAACTTCAGCTCAATTTATTTTCTTTAAGAACCACAAGTATTAAAAATACTTGTACTTACCCAGTGAAAGGAAGAAATCACCTCCAAGGTAAGAGGTAGATTTTGCTTGTTGATCCTAATTTATGAAAAAAAGGATAATCTTAAAAAAAAATTCTAATCACAATTACAGGATTTCTTGATGCTATTAACTTTCCAATGTATTTCCTTTGAGTGGCGATTAAAAAAAATCATTAAAACATACCTTTCCTATCCCCTTTTTTTATTATGCTCATCCTTTTTGACTTAGTGGAATTACTGACTGTGTATCATTCTTTCCCATTATATATCTTGAGGGGGATCCTTAGTAAACTGGAAGTGACAAATATTGCTCATTCTTTTTTGACTGTATGAAAGATGCTACCTCTGTTGTATCATAATTAGCATCTCCCAGCAATGATGAAGATCTCCATCTGCTGTGCTGGATTGGGAAAATTTCAAAGAAAGTATGGTACAGTCCAGAAATAGAGGCTGCTATTCTGGGTAGTGAACACCCTGGCTTTAAATCTGGTATTGGCAAGGATAACCCTCAAAGATGTTAAGATGTTAAAAAGGCCTAAGTAAACAAACAGAAAAAGCATGTAGTCAAAACCCAGTATGAGGAAGGGTTCCTCAGTCTCAGCCAAGCAGCTGAGATGAACTGAGACCTCTCCATCCCACCTCTTAAATAGCCATTTAGTCATGCGAGAAGAATAAGGCCTGGAACATTTGTCCTACAATTACTGCTAGGCTAAAAATTTTCTCTAGCTGTTAGCATTTGCATATACATTCACATTTTAAATGTAAATACAGACAAACATCCTAAGAAAACACACAAGTTCATGTCCCAGTGTTACAAGATTTGTATCAGTTATCTCCTATCTTAAACATTTATACAAAGAAACAAAAAGCAAACTTGGAATCTATTTTCCATTACAAATCTCCTGTTTACAGGAAATGCAAGTATATTAATGAAAGGTACATACTGTTTCTAGGGAGAACCTGGAAAAGATGTGATTGTTTTGATTTACAGTTTGCTTCCCTGTTTCTCCTGTTAATGTCTGAACGGAAAAAAGCAAAGGAAAAAATTATTTTTATACCCCCATCTCTGATGTATCAACCATCTCTGTATCACTAATACTGATGATGGAATCATCTGTGCAGAAGGTCACACTTGGTTTCTTCTTTTCCTCCTCCTCTTTCATTTGTTTCTCATCACGCCTCTTTTGTCTGTCAACACATTAATTACAAATTAAAAAAAAAATGCATTTTAGTAATAGAAATATCTATCATTGTTTTGTAAGGAAAATTATTATTAAGAAATATATACTGAAATAAAGGTAATCAACAAATCATTTCAGAAATAGGACACAGCAAATAGCGAGGAGACAACAAACACATTTTGAACCACATATACAGATATGAAAAATTGTCTCCTAGTTCCTATCGTCCCAGTAAAAGCAAAAGCCTCTTGATGCTCTAGTGCTATATTGCTCCTGCTGTGCCTTTACTAATATTTACTATGTTAACCTTCTCAAACAAAATTACATCCAATCCCTCTTCATTTGAAGCTGTTGTAAACACTCCCACCAATTTCAGAGTTATAAGGTGTAGGTTACCAGTGAGTCTTTCAAAATGAAGACCCATTTTAAAAGTTTGGCTTGCCTTTTTCTATTCTGCACATTACTTGCTTCAAATGGTTCAGTATCAGTTTTTAGTAACTGGATAGGTTCATCCTGTTCAATGGAAGCATCGGGCACAGTACGATGTCGGTGGCATTGCTCAAATGCAATGAGATTTTGAAGTGGAATGAGCATTGGTACCTGAAAACATTCAAAGAGGGAAGCAAAAATGAAACAGTGATAAAGGTGACCAGGTGGTGATGGTGGAATTTTTAAAATTCCATTTCTGTCCTTATCAAAAAAGGATTTATGATAGCTTTCTTTGTATGTCTGTAAATATTTACATTGTATGTATTTACATTTCTGTAAAAACAGCGCTATTTTTTATAATTTTAATTTCTTGGTATTTTATAAATTTTTATAAATCACTACCAGTACTTTTGGTTAGTAGCTTCTTTATGCATGCAGCATTAATGCATTGAATGTTCATTAACTATGGAATGTGGAATCAATCCAAGGTTGTTGCAAACATTTCCAAGCCTGCCCTCCTGCCTCACATTGACACGCCAACAGAAGGTACCTTCACTCCAGATCTCTTCTGGCTGCTGTGCTGAACACTTCCAAATTCCATAATCGGGAAGCATTAACTTATTTTTGATGAATAAGAAATTGTGAAACTGAAAAAAAATTGCGACCTTAAAAAAAAGAACACATCAACTCCATTACCTTCTCTTTTTGAGGTAAATCAGCATGGAGCAATGATATTCCTGTGTGCTGTACTGTTCCTCTGAAGTCAGTCTCCTTTGTTACAGGTTTAACAGGTATTAAAGTAGTCGTGACTGGCTGTCTTATAAATGGGAGAAGTTTAGGTCCTGGATCAGGCTGCAAATGCAGTAGTGGAATACCAGCCATCTTCTCAGTGATCAGTGCTTTGTCCACATTCACATTTGCAGAGGACTGCTGCTGTGATGAAACTTCTTGCTGTCCTTCATACTGATCTAGATTTAGAGTTCTGTGAGGTCCCTTATGTACAGTTTCTGCCCATCTTTTCTCTTCCTCATGTATTTGCCTTGCGATCTTGGGGTCATACCTACTCGCATTCAACCGTGCTGTTGACTTGCTCCATTTTCTTGGTGTATATGATGACTGAAGGTTCCATAAAGAATCTGACGAACTCCAAGCCACGCGTGGCACTGGGGGTGGTCTAGCAAAAGCTGGTGAAATTTCTACTGGATGTAAACATGGTGTTTTGAAATGATAAGCTGATTCAAGTTTAAGCAAAGGAAATCCATTCGAGTAATTTATTTTTTTTTCAATAGGGATAAGCTTGGGTGTTTTCTGAACATTTGAGGAAGGAGCTAAGAGAAGAAGTGGTTTAGCAGGTGCTGGAGAAGGTAAGTTTTGAGATGGTGGAATAAATCCTGTTTCACTGGAGTGGTTCTCTAATAGGCTTAAAGAAACATTTGCATCTGGATGATTCTAAATATGAAAAGCAAACAAAACAGCATTTACAGATACATTGAAATAGGAACCACATACTAAATATGCACAAAAATGTTATAAATTCTTTTTTTCTGAGATTATCACTACAAAACCATTTCCCAATCTAACAGATAGGATAACATATCAGATATACAGATTACTATTCATAAATAACACTTTGTTATACCTACTTCAGTATGGCCATTGTTGCTTTCACCTCTTAAACTATTTCTTGGTTGAAAATTAGAGATCTTATCAGATTTTCCTTTATCTTCTTGAGTGAGCAGCTGTGTCTTTAGAGAAGCCTTTGCAGAACATGAAGATTTTTCAGAGTCACTGCCTTTTGTGGTGTGTGAAGGTTGGCTTCCTTCCGTATGAACAGATTGAGACTGTTGCAAAATCTGCTGCACATTTGGCAGGTTGGCAAAGGACGACTGCACTATTTGCATTAAGCTCATGAAGTTGATTTGCTGTAGCTAGGATACACAAACACATAGAGTTAACACTGTAAAAAGCTTTAACACAGATCTTGGCAAAAATTACTGTTTTATAGCTGTTGATAATCTTGTTAATGTAGGTGACAAAACAACATCCCAAAGTTGCAATGATAATTTATTTGTGTGGCTGTTTATTGAACTGGAATTTCTTTTATGAGACACAAATACCTGCCCATAGACAAGTTATGCTACTCCTTTACTTTTTTTGAGTGAACTTTAAGGAAATCTAAGGCCACATAGAGTAGTTTAAATATACTAACAAAAATGAATTTCTAGTATAGCTACAAAGTCATTAGAGCTTCAGAATCTTTCCTAATCTATACAAACGGAGCAAACTGAGTTATGCAAACTTAAACACACTCAAACTTTTGTTCTTTTATCATTCATTTTATTGAGTCAAAAGCATGTGTTAAAACTAAAATATGTTTTCACAGTTATTTTCACAGTTTCTAGTTACCTAGAACTGGAAATCCCCACCAACCACAGCCAATCACAGAATACCTTAAAAACAGTAACTTTTCCTATTGTTTGTTTTCAATAATATAGTTTAGACTGCATACATTATTTTCAATAATGAAATGCCCTCACCTGAACTAATTTAAACATTTCATCTTGGAGCATCTGCCTGACAGTTTCTGATGTGCTCAGTTTCTCTTCTGTAGAGACTTGTTTCTTGACTTCTTGCTTTTTTGTGCAAATGGAAGCACTGGAGGCAATACTTGACATGTTTGACACAACAGTCAGAGAAGGCTGACCACCACTTACAGAAATCTCTCTATTACTTAAGAACAGAAGGAAAAGAACAAAACTATTAAAGACATTCCGAGTTCAGAAAACCTATACTAGGTTGTCTTAAATCAACCAGTAAATTTAAATTTTTTTGCATTTTTTTAAAGCATAATTAATTTACAAGGACAATTTAATAGCTAATACAGCATAATCTTCATTGGAAAGCATGTAAGAAATATTTTTTCTTGTAATTCCTAATATACCGAAACAAAAACAAGAGTAAAGAAGCAAGAGCTCTCTGATTTTTTTAGTCATGGAATTGCCTGAAACATTACCTTTGCTAGAGATATAGGCAGAAGATGATGCTGTGACAGGAAGAGGGCTAGTTAGTCATAAAACCAAAAAGCTGAGGGAAAACTGACAATGACGTTACTAGCTGACGTAAGAGAGATGGCAGAATTGCTTTCACTTAAATAATTAGATGTACATTTGTCTATTTGGAATTAAAAAAGAAGAAATTTCAGATCAGAAAGCAATTTCTAGCATTAAAATAACATGCATCAGATCATGCAATATATCGAATTTTCCGATTACTCCTAGAAATAATTAGATCTTATAAAAGGTAAAAATGGTAAACTCAAGTAGATGAAGTATTTCAATGATGTAAAAAGGGCTGGGATTTACATGAGGATATAAAGAAATGAAAGGGCTTCATCCATATCATTAAAACTTGACCCAAAAGACAACTCGCTCAAGAGAGATGCTGATATTCCTAGGAGTACAGGCAACCTTTGGAGAACTCTTCACGACTGAACAGGATGGCCGCAAAGCATACAAAGAAATAAAAGTGTAAAGCAATGGCTGGTGGGTAATATTGAAAAGGTTTTGCATCTGTAATAGGTGTGAAGGGGTACAGGAAATCATTTGGAAGACAATTAGAATGGTGTGAAAAGTTAAATTCGGAGAAAGTTTTTTTTTTTTTTTTTTTAAAGCTGGCATGGAAAACTGGAGAAGGAAATGAGACTAGACAGATGGTATTTGAAGGGATGTACACTTCAAACCTTTCTCTAAACTGAAATAACTCATAGCACAGAAGATTGTTCCAGAAGCCAAAGCCTGAGACTGACTCTGACCCCTCTTTCCAATTCCAGCTTTCTCCCTGTTTATACACACATACACATAACATTCCTATATAGTAGTAGCTGCTGGACATTTTTTAAATTTTACAGAAGTATTATAAGTTTATAATTATAATGCTGTCTTTTATGTAACTTAATATACATTCTATACTAATATTATATAATTATAATAATAAAAGCATTGTAATATTAAAAATGCATGCATTAGAAGTACAAACATAGAAAAGGGCACCTAAAAAGCCTACCTCAAAGTATATTCAAATATTGCCCAGATGAGTATTTAATTACATTTCATGGAAGACTTACAATCAAAAGCATCCCAGAGGGCCGTACAAATGTAATGGTGGTCTTTTTGTGGGGAAGTGAGTGATTATAAAAACAATAACCATGCTATAGAGGAAAAGAACAACACTGTATGTCTTCTGTGAACTTTAACCAGAACTAAAATATAGTAATGATATTGCAACTATCTAGTTCAACTACTTTTACTGAGAGAGTTATAAACATTTATAAAAAACAACCTTCCTTTTTTATGTAAAGGCAAGCAGTTAATAATGTCCTTTTTAATGTTAGAGCTGTCATGATTCAGTTTGGAACCAGGAAACAGGAGTGCCACTGCTCTTGAAATTCAGTAGCTCTGAACTGCTAGTTTAACATGTTTGATTCATATGATATTCTGGACAGCCTGAGAGAGTACATGACCTTCAAGGATTACAGCACAAAGAGGTTTGAGGAAAGGCTATTTAATGGTACAACCTGCAGGTACATATAGTATAGTTGCAGATATTTTGTAATCTGTTGCAAATGATTAAGTAACACATAATGTTACTTAAGACTGAAGATTTAAAAGGAGTAGCCCACATAAAACATTACAGGTTTTTCTTACCTGAGAACTTCTGCATCTTGTTCTAAGCAGAATGAATGAGGAATGATACTAGTAACCATTTCAGTCATGCTATAAGGAAAGAAAAATATAGGTATTGCAAACATTACAATAATTTGCTATGCTACTTATCTTCATTTTATATTTTTATAAATATATATACATACACATGTATGTATATGTGCGTGTGTGTATACAGACACACACACACATATATATATAAATCCTCCTGAAAAAAAATTTTAATTAAAGCATAAGATAAATTACCTGAAAGCCACCTAATTTATTCAGAGCTATACTGATCTGAATTTCTTCTATTACTGCATTACATTGCAATTTGAGTTGCAAATATTGACATTCTTGTTTTGTCTCCCTAGCAATGAGAATCTGACTCAAACAAAAGCATTGAATAGGTTCTGGCTGTTCACACAAACAGCAGGCATTGGAGAGTTTGATCTGAGAAGAGAAAATTCAATTAAAGTAATACCATTAGTATGATTACAATCTGCATTCCTAAAAAAGAAAAGCTAAAGAAACCTCTGAGGGGCATGTTATATGCAGTTATTTTTGTTTCTTTCAAAACAAAAACATGTCAGCTTAAAATAGGAGAAAGGTCTAAGTCTTTCTAAAATTAGGCCATTTTTAACAAACATTACACATTTATCGGGGAAAAGGTTTTATCAATACAAACAAATTAGGTGGATTCAAGAAGAAAGCTAACTGAAATAGTAAGTTGATATTTTTCTACCATTAAAATGAAATATAATCTCTTATCCACCCAGCACCTTGATAAGCTATTTGTAATATGTTAGAGTATGTGCGAAACAGAAGGTGACTGAAATTTTGTTTCAAACTATGAGTTTGTTGTTATAAACAAGAGGGAGAACCCATGGAAACTAGACTGAATTTCAATAATTAATAAAACTACTTAACTTTCTAAACAAAGTTAACAGAGAAAGTAAAACAACAACAAACAATCTCTCACCCAGTCTGTTCAGCCTTTCTGTTCTCTGATTTTTGCACTCTTTGGTCTTCCTGTGGACATTCTACATCTGAAACGGGGATGGACTGCAATATAAAAATATGCATCTGAACTTATATATTTTTACATTGTTACCCTTCTGCTTCAATAAAGTATTATTCTAATAGCTAATGGCAAACATACTTTTGTTGCACCAGCCACTCAAAAAAAATTTTAATGGAAAATTAATCTAAATAACCTACTTTTCAGAGGACAGCTAGATATATAGAAATACAGGAGAAATCCTAATGTTTAATCTGAGCAACTTTTAAAAAAGTCATAATAATGATTTTTTTTTTTAATTTGTATCTATATAGTGCCCTGGAATTACACTCTGCTAACCTCATAACTTCACGCTAAGGACAAAAACATGGAAACAAACGTATTATAAACAAATTAATTAAAAATTAAGAAATTGAAAGAATCTCAGCATTTTACACATCACATAGACTCACTGTTTTGAAGCAAAATGCATTACAGAATTGAAGATCACAATACATTTACTATTTCTAATCCTATCAACTGCACTGAATCTAGAGAACCACAGGAAAGGAAACATGTTACTACAGTTCACATTTCAATAAAATAACCCATAGCCAATCTCAAAGAAGAGACTTATGACTGAAAATGATGCATGAGAAGAAGGCTCACTCACAGAACCAGATTAAGTTTTCAGATAGGAGCAGCGTTATACATTTAACTTAAAAACAAGTAAACAAACAAGTAGTAGAGTCATTACTTAATCACACTGTGACAACTTGTGTATGTATACGTGCATTTATAACCACACACATTTTTATATATTATACTATATAATGTATTTTTATATATTGTTTATATTCGCATATACACATTTAGTTTTACAGATATTGAATCAGTTTTTCAGAAGTGCTCACAGCAGATCTAGCTTTACTATTGTTGAATTACTTGTGACTCTTCTCATTGATTGAAGTAGGGATAAGTTCTATGCAAGATGATAACTTGCCTTCCCTCTTTCACGTTCTACAGGTTTGATCCTGACAGAGCTATTAGAGCTTCTGGGAGTTTCGAATGGCTCTTCAAAGAACTCTACAAAACAAACACAGTTATAAATCAGCAAACGACATGACATACAGCATTGTTATGTGATGAATGGGTAACATTCATCCATTTTTCCCCTGAAGAGGAAAAAAGGGGTTGAGAGACCTTTCAGCAAATTCAAAATGCATATTATTACTAGTGGATGATACATGTGACAGAAGAAACAAAGCTTATTGTCTGAAACTAAAGTTTTCAGAGTGGGAATATGATAAACTTAACTGCACACTCAACTCTTAAAATTTTCATATCATATTTTACATAGCCTTCATGAATATTTTGTAATGAAAGTCTCTATACCAAATCTCTACACCAAAAAAAGTTACATAAATGCAAAAGTGATCAGAAAAAGTATTGAGAAAGCAAATGTACAAAATTTAATTAGGATCTAAAACAGATAAAATAGTAATTTCAATACGACAATGAAAGCTTTTTTCCATTTCTGATTGAATAAAACAAATGACAAACAAAACAAAAAGAGGAAAATATAATCCTACTCAGCCAAAACTCTTATTACTTAATAGGCCAGACCATATTAAAAGGATAGAGCATAAACACAAACCTTCACTTTCTGATGTTGCATCTAACTCCTCCTGAAGAAATGGTCCCTCTTCATTAAGATCTTCAATCACATGAGGTACAGAATAATTCTCATGATTCATTTCCTTCTTAAAATAATTTGACTTTGTAGACATTCTGGTAATTGGAATTACAAAAGGTAATTAAAAATAGAAATAAGGTAACTATTTGATTTAGCACAAGTATACTGTTCCTCCCAGACTGCAGGCTAGTGTATAATTGTAGCATAAGTATTGGTGTAATATAATCAGTGCTCACACAAAATTATTCTCTGAATTTCGTTTAAACCAAGATTAACTTTTTTGGTATAGCTGTAATATTTTATTAACATTAATGATACAGTGTTTCAGATGGGCTGTATCCTGGAAAATGTAACCAACACATAAATATCTGACTAAGATTATGTTCGTCTCCCTCACAGAAACTTTCTTTGTTTAAAAAATACTGTCGCCAGAGAAGTCACGTGTCAGTACCTTAGAATATTAATATCAAAGATCTTTTGTTTCTTTACTTGCAGAGCGTGAGATGTAAAGAATTATCACAAAGCACTTCATGCTGTGGACTCTCCATCTTTGCAGGAGTTCAAGATATTGACAATTATTCACTCCCTTTTCCACCTATTTTTCTCATATGCACATATGTGAACATAGCTAGATTACAGATCCAGGAGTTGGGAGAATTGTTGTGAACTCTCATCTCAGCATGATGAAAACTACACTGAAGAGAATGAAATTTATCTGAATTATCTGAGAAACTCTGATATCAATTATAACAGAAATCTTGATCCCATTTCCACATTACTACCTTTATAAACAATTATGTTTATAAACAAATCATGTTAGAAACAAATCACTTCATATGCATCAGTTATGTCATTTTCTAAATAGGGTTGTGTCTGTTGATGGGACATATTTAATCTCCTTTTCTGTATCTAAAGAGTAATGTTAGGTCTCACTCCTGAATTTCTATAGAAAGTGAACTCTTACAACAATGATGTGATAATATGCAAAACTTCCAGCTTGCAACATGTTAATGCTAACAGTGTTTAAGAGAAAGCCTAAGATTTTTTCTGGATGTCATGAAAAGTGACATAAGCACAGAACAAAATCACCAAAATCATTAATAGCTGGGATTTCCTGAAAATTTTGCATTATAAAATTGGTCAATTATTTGAGAGGACACGATGGCATGCAATTTTATGAGGCATGATAAAAATCTGGATTCACTTTCATAAAGTTGGTAACAGGTATCATAGTATACAAAAGAACTCCTTAAATGTTCCAGTGGAAGAACTAACTTACACAGATACTTAAGAACAGGACATATTTAATATCTACAGATCATGTTTGGGAATAACATCTAGCAGAGTAACAGCCTATTTCACGCAGCTGTAAAGGATAGGTAGGTGAAATCAGAATTTGGCTTTAGAGTCAAAATAAACTATGTGTATAGCATGTCATAATAGTAGGACTCTCATATTGATGTCCTGCTTAGCTGAGGAATTATGATCAACTAGAGTTCTTAAGTTAAAAAAAAAATTACCCAAAACCACTTTCACAGAGGTCATCATAGGCTTTTACACTCTGGATATCAAGTGGAGGATCTGCCAATGCAAAAGAGCCTTCATCTGTGCTACTTTCTTTCTCTGTCTTAGGTTGTGCTTCTGACAGGGATGCAAATGCTTTCAAATACTGATTACCTGGATGCTATAAAAAGAAAAAAAAAAGTTTAAAAAAAAAGTTATTTGGTATTTGTAAAAAGATTGTTATTTTACATGGTACGTTTATGCTTAACTTCATATCATTTTCTCTATTACAGAGCTGAGAAATTCCGGATTTACAGTTGCCTGTAGAAGCTGAGTTTTGCCTCTTTTTGCACTAAGTGAAGCAAGGGTCCTTTGACTTACCTAAAGGAATTATAAAATATCACTTATCATTGTTAGTATGTGGCAATTTAATGTACTCTATACAAAGAAATACAAAAATACTTGACCTTCTGCACCAGGAATAAAAACTTGTTATTAAACTACTAAATTATAATCACTGAAGACAGTCTAAGAGGCAAAGAAAAGCTTACCTAATTGTTCATAATAAGAAATATGTACAACATTTTGGCATTAAGTTGTAAATAAAATACAGGTGGCACTTGTGAGAAAACAGAAAATGCAAATCAAAAACAAGACAAAACCTCTTGATCTGTGAGGAAAGTCTTCTAAAAAAACCTCCCTTTCAATTTAGCAGATATAGAGGAAAAAGGGTCCAGCTGCCCCCCAAATATAAAGTCATACTGCATCAGATCCTTCTGATGAATTTTCTTTTATATTAACATACATTCTGCAATTCTGTTTAAAAATGTTAATTCAAAACTCACTTTTCACGAATACTTCAGTCTGACTGCATCTGTACTGACCTCTGAAGACAAATAAATAAAAATATAGGTCTCCTCAAAGAAAATGTTTCTTGATTAATCATCTTGTTTTTTCGTACTCTACAATCTCCAATTCTATCTTTTTTCAAAGATGACGTCCAGAACTACATAAAATAATTTAACTTTTAAGCATTTGCTCAAGTACTGTGGTATCTAGATAAATGAGTTAAAGAGGACTTTCACCTCCAAGCAATGTCTTCCTACAGAACTTCAGTGTTCCTGGAATGTTTTTCTTTTCCTAGCAACTCCTAAAAGAAAAGCTATTACTGTGTTTTATAACTATGAAATAAAAGATACATTGTATTATCTTCTTCACTGGCAGAAATAACTCACACATTTCACTGACTCCTCCCCATCCTTTTTCTTACCTTAAATTTTATACTTCTTGCTTTCGATCCATCATTGTACAGCTGTTCTAAAAGCCATAAGGAAGTAAGGACAGCAGCTGCTGATGTTTTCACATGTATCATTGGGAGATTCTCCTCTAATGAGTCTTGTTTATTGGAACCACAGAGCAGTCTTTTATCAGACCATCTGATCATCCACTCAAGCAATCTTGCTATATTGCTAAATTTACCCATTAATTCTATAGCTAGTTCATCTCCTGGTACAATATCAAGTATATGAATAGTTTTGTAAATGTATTTAGAAGTGACCGGAGTTTGTGAGCCAGAGAAAGTACGGTTGGGAAAGGCCTGGCTTGCTGGTGCAACAGTTACTCCTTGACTATCATCCTGAGCTCTGTAAATTGACTTGTGTTTTAAACCAAATAATCCTTTATCGAGTCCTTTCATCAAGTTGTGGTCAGAAGATGCTGTTGATTCTGTTGACTGTAAAATGGAAACAGACACTTGATTTCCCAAAACATTTTGGTTTTCATTATGGACAGAAATTGTTTCAGGATTGCAAGATGCCAGGGTGACAGTATAGCAAGACCCTGCTCTAAAAACACTTTGGCTTCTTGTTTTGCCTTGTCGACGTTTTAGTGTTGTATGAACATCAAAAAGGAGAGAATTTAATTCGTGGTCTCTAAGAAGTCCAGAAAAGCTAGTAAGAAATGGAATTCCAAGGTCACTGCAATTTATCAGGTCTCTCTCAAGAACATAACTCAAAAAGAGTTCTAAGAAAATAACATACTCGTCATCATCACGTTCAAATTCCCATGCACCGACTATAGGCAAATTACATTGATTATGCGGGTTCTTTATATGTACTTTTTCTTTATGTTTTGTTTTGCAGTTAAGAGTTCTTATCATACAGGTAGTATTCTTGCTACTTATTTCTCCTCCTTTCTTAGGTTTATTATCCCTATAAGACAACAAACAAACAGAAAATTAGATATCTCCAGAACTACACGAATGAAATACATAAATGCAACATTACTCTTCCTTTTTTCTCTATTGTTAAAAATTGGAAACAAACGAAAGCAAGTTTACATTAATACAATTTTAGGTGGCAAATTAATCATCACACGCAAAACCCCTAGCTCTCACATGGACAGTAACTCAGCAGTATCATATATGAATTTGATTGTAGCTAATAATTTAAACTTCATGAACAGATAGTAAGTGATACAACATGGACAGTCCTAAGATTAAAGCCTTCTAGTAATAGGTAATTTGATAAATGACAATTATCCTATTTGGTGAAAAAGCTACTTGAACAACAGAAGAAAACCTTTTTCCCCCTCTCACAGCTTCCTGTTGCCAGTTTCTTCATACCTTTGAAGTGAAGGAGTTTGATCTCTTGCTTCTTCAGTAAGCAAAGCATCAGAAAGTGTATCTACTGTTTCGGCATCACTATATACCTGAGGATTCCCAAGATCAGTAAGTGTGCTTCTGCTTAGACTAGTCCCTAATGAGAATCTGTCATAACAATGTGTCTCATCATCTGCTGCTCCCTCTTCTGCTGGCTCCCAAATATTAGTTTCAATAGGGCCTATGTTCCTTATTACACGTTTCAAGGCCTTCACTCTCACTTTTTCAGCAGCCTGTATAACACAAGGCATCATTTCTTCACTATTGGGACCTAAACAAAGAAAGAGAGACAAGCGATTTTAAATGGAAACTCCTCTGTTTTGACTTGCTCTCTCAAATTAAGATATGAATAAATTTTAAATAATCATAAATTGTGTCATTAAGAAATGTAGACTGCAACTGTGATGAAGAGAGGAAACACCATCAGCTCTGAAGTCATGATATTCTGTTACCAGTATAGATGTATCAGAAAGAAAACAGAATCTGTCACAAAACTTTGAGAAAGTTGTATAAATGAAAGCTACAATAACTGTTTTACGTGAGATATGAAAGATGGAATTGTCACAAGTAGGGTAAATCAGTAAGTAGGGTAAAAAAGGAAGGAAGTGTGTTTAATATTTCCTGAAGAATGGATGTTACCTTTAACAATACAGTGTCTGAGTTGCTGCTGAAGAGCATGATATTTATCTCTTAGCGGAACCCTTACATCTTCAGAATTAGGAAATGCTTTTACCAAAATTTCTGCCACCTGCACAAAATAAAGTATCTTTTCAAGTAACTGACAGAGAAGTAAATTTTAATTCCCAATAGAACTTGCACCACCAAAAAGTCTGAACAATAGCATTTTCAGGGAGAGGAAAAACTAGAGCCAACCTTTGCTGCTTTTGTTTTAGCTTTATTTTCTTTTACCTTTTTGATTGGTGGCAGTTCTCCAAGAAGACTCAGAATTACATCTTGAACTAATTCTTCAGCATTCATGAACCTGCAGAAAGGAAGCATTCGACAAGCCCATTCCACTGCATTCAGACAATGCTGAACTGTAGAGGCATCATACTCATTCTCTTTAAGATCCTAAAAAGAAGGTGCTATATAAACATTTATTTGTATAAACAATAAATTTCAGCTAAATTATTCACACACTTTAATTTTTAATGATTCTTCCCTGGCTGATAGAAAATAGAAAGTTAATTACAAGTGAGAAAAGAATACGCTGCCAGGATATAGGATTAAGGTTGTAACTGACTATAACTTGAAAAACACTCTGCTGAGAAGCCCACTTTAAGTCATTTAGAGTAAAAAGAATTTAAGACGATCATAGACTCTTTCTTAGAGGCAACACATCGAAGCCAGCTGAGAGGCTTTTAGCATGGATTAATTTATTTTGAAGCACTCAGTGTTTTGTATTTGATTTGATACTGTCACAAAAAGCACAGAAAAATCAGAATATTCTACTATTTGAAACAGCCTTTTTTTATTTGAAGCTTGATTTTTCTGATGAAGAGAAATTTGGGGCTCATTTTTAAAAGGCAACAACTCTTTGCTGAGGTCTGCAGAGTTGTTGATATAGATGGGACAAAATCGACATTCATGCTGTTACAGAAAATAAAACAATTATTATATGCCACTAGTTTCTTCCTTCTTCCTTGACTTCCGACATCAGTTGATAAGGGTAAAAGTAGAGAAAACATTATTAAATTTTGACATCTTTCATTGGTTTTTTTGAACATACCAAAGACCCAACCTTGATCATAAAACTTGCATCATGCAAAGAAAGATAGTACATTAAATACACGTGGGTCAGGAAACACCCAAAATAACTTAATTAAGAAAAATATAAAAGGAGTAAATACCTTAGCTAAATAACAAATGCAGAAAATACTGCATCCCAGTTCTGGCAGTATGTCTATTTAATTACCAAAGTTAAATACCAAGCCAAAGACCAACAGAACTACCATTAGAAAGATGTACTTCACAGGAACTGCATTATTCTGTGACATCATATACTTACTACACATTATCTCACTATGTTAATATTGTCCTACTAAGCAAATAAGAGTCCTCAGCACAAACTTACAGCAAATCCTTAGAATTAATCTTACAGTTCTATGCTGTTACAATACACCTTTACTATATTAGTAACATAATTACCTTATGATTATTCATATTTTCTCTTGCAGCTTGGTACTGCCTACAATTGTCTGATAATCTTTCACGAACATGAAACATCCAACACAATGCACACAGTTCTCTGAAGCAGCCTATAAGAGAAATATGCAATGTGGTGAGAAGTTCTATTTAAATAAATGAAATAACACAGTTTGAGATTTCTATCTTGAAGAAAGGCATTAACATTTTTTTATCTTAATAGTCATTAAAAAGAAAAAGCCTCATCCTTGATGTTTCTATAGTATCCCACAGCTAGAGCTCTGCAGTCCCACTTAGTGTTCATCTTTCACATCTGTCAGATCTAACAAACAACAATCTAGAATAGTAACTTTTGGATTAAGAATCTCATAACTAACAGGATTAAAAGCTAGAAAGTGTTTCTGCAGACATTGCAGTGTAACATTCCAAGCTTATTAGAGTTTCTCTGTACTTGCAGATTCTCTTGTGTTCTTTTTTCAGCTATGAATTAGTCTATTTATTGCATACAGACCTAAAATTTTACAGGAAATATCATCAAACTGATGGTTTCCAGAAGATGTTGGCCTATTGAATACAGTAGAGAAATTGGAATAACGACACAAACTCTCTGGAAATGGACTCAGGGAAGGCAGAGATCCTTTCATTCGGATCTATAGATACAAAAAAAAGAATTATTCCTAGATTTTAATTATTTAAATATAGTTTACCAATTTATACTTGTATCTACAAATTAGAAATTTAATTCAGCCTTTCATTTACATGTCAAAACTGAAATAAAACAAATCAAATAAAGTTTTGTACATATCAGTACTGAAGTACAGCCTCTCAGTTATTAGCAGAACATTGTCAAGATCAGTAGAATTCCCTTAAGCTTACTTTCCATTTTCTTCAATTGAGTATTCTGAAAATTAATTTAAAGGAATATGTTTAGTATGAACTGTGGTACCTAGAATGCTTTAGTCTACATGGTAGTCATGCATACCATGAAATATCTGAGCAATAATGTATTAGAGAAACTAAGCCCACAGTTATGTGGCCACTTCAATCCAGCATAGTCCAGACTGCTGCCAGCTAAGGCAGATCAGCTTTCTCTCCTGTTTCAGCTGCTACTTCTCACCATGTGCCTGTGCCAGCGTTAAGCATTTGTGTGGCCGTGCACCGAGCAAGAAGAGGTAAATACCTATTTGTCAGCCAGAGCAGTTCCTGATCTAGCTCTGTGCATGAGGGCCCCTAAGCCCTGTGCTTTACCTTAAGTGAGCATCAGCTTCTCTATTTATGTATTCAAACCTTAATGATCTGGAACACACCTCCAGTAATAGCAGCTATAACTCCCAATTAAATGAGCTTGTTTCTTTCAAACGGAGGCACTTACATGACGGACTTCAGAAAGAAGCAAGTTTATACTTTATCAAGCAGGTACATAAAGAAATGTAAAAGGAGACACTTTTATGAAGTAGACACCCTGCATCTTTAGCTTCTGCTTTCCTAAAAGAGCTGAACATGGAGTATAAAACTATGGACGAAGACATGCAAAAAACACCTGACATTAGCAGAATCAAGATGAGGCTGAATGATCCTGCAATGCAACTACAAGCCTGCTGAGTCAGTAATATCTACCAGTGAGAATCAAGTTACAAATAAGCAAGTTCATTGCTTACTTTTTGCATAACTTTTCTTGCCCTCTTCAGTTGTGCAATATACCACTGTGCTGCAGGGCAGGAACAACGAGCAGCCCGGAAGAGCAAGATAATTCGCTGCAGAACTCCTGACACTTTCTGACGACTCTCCCTCTCAATTTTTAGAAGAATATCATTGCAATCTTCCTGAAAAATGCAAAATCCAAGCAGAAAACAACATGGCCAAAAATTAGAAAGGAAATAAACAATAAGGAATTTGACTTAAATATCATTTCTTCACTTAAACATCATTTCTTCTTTAGAGCACAGGTCTTTATGGAAAAAACAGGAAGAGGCATACATAGTTTCTTATCACTCTGAGGCTACTTAAGCGAACATAGAAAAAAAAATTAGACAGAAAAAAATGAACTTCAAGGAACGAGACTACAGATCAAGATCATTTTATAAATACATTCAAACTAGTACCCCCAAAACTCCTATCACACATGCTTACTTCACTGAGAGAAGCTGGCTGAGGACAGTACAAGGGTGGTGCTGGAAGATAAAGCCCATCAGGAACTAAACCACACAGCTGTCTGCCAAGATCCTTGCCAGAATCCATCAGAAGCTGAAACATCTCTGAGAGAATATCAGCATCGGCCACAACAGCAGCTTTCAGCAGTTCCTGCACTGAACTATAAAGAACATTTGCATCTTCTTCTTCAATGGGATCTGTAAAATATTAAGGACAGAAACTGATAAATTAACTGACTCAATTAATACATGCCCTTCATTCTGAAATTATGAAGCTTTCTTATCGTAATTCACATTCATCTATTACAATTTAAACATCTTGCTGTCTTGCTTTAAGATAAGCTTTCTCAAAATTGAAAATAGTATTTAATTAATTTTAGTACTTTCACACATTAAGGAAAAACTATTGCCTTTCTGGATAGAGAGTTGAACTTTTCAGCCAAGCTTTTGTTTGGGATAAAACTCTGGCAAACCATTCTCATCCAACAGGCATAAATTGTACATGTCATTAATGACTATAACAATTATCAGTGAGCACAATTGAGGACAGGGAACTATGGTGGGTTTGTTTGATTTTAAATGTATCATTTCATTTTCTTCTCATTTCCTAGAAGTAGCAGGACCTTTAATACACATCATGAATTGATTCTTGAAATTTGTATACTACTATATTGCTCTGCTTCTATATGTACTCCTACTGCTTTTCTTAAAATAATTTGTTTTGCCAAGTCTCTTCAGCACCTACTACATTTATAAATGTGTACATATATATATATGTATATATAGTGTGTGTGTGTGTGTGCATGTGCACATGTGTTTTAAAAACAAAATCCTTGGAAATGAGTACAAAAGAAGAAACCACACAGTATTTGGAATCTGTCTTAGATAAAGATTAACATGGAATCCACATGCTGACAGGCAATTAAAATGCTGCTTCCAAACACACACACACAAAAGAGTAAGGAATAGGGATTATACCAGTAAACTTTCTGTAAGATGCAAATACGGACAGGTTGATCTAGCTAGGTGGGAAATTTCAGCAGTAAAGGAAAGGCAAAAATTAAAGAACATCACTGTGTAACTAGTTTTAATACAAGTGTGATGATGTCTTCCATACTGTTAGTATATTCACATTTATTTTAGGGTGTTGTTTTTGTTTTAAGAAAGTGTCAGTTCTTCCAAAATGAAGTTAATATCTGTCAATATCTTACTTGACTATATCTGATAAGTACAAAGAAGGGACTATTATACAGCCTTACAAAAATTATAACGCACAGTGTAAGAAAAACTTTTGGTTGCAAACCATGAATGAAGCTGTAATATTCTCCCCAGACTGCCAAACAAGAATGATAATAGGGTCTATTTTTGGACTGATAAAAGCCAAAACCCAAAAGCATATAGAAGGTAAAGTATTTGCATACATTATAATGTATAACACATGCTGGTGAAGAAGAGACACTTCCTTCTTTTTAAGGCAATTTATAATGTGTAATATGGAGTGAAATACCGTGATAAATAAACAAAAACATTTATAATTTTATGTACCTGTAAACTGTTTGTATTTAATACTTCCTTCATTTGCTATTTCATAAGTAACTGGTTGTCCTAACAAAGACTGTAACTTTTCGTGAAAAGTCTGTGTTGGTGATAAGCTTAACGGCAGATGACACTCTGTCTTTTTCAGTCTGAAAGTGTAACAAGAACTGTTCATTAAAAACAAAGTACAGACTAGAGAATCTAACGAAAGTAGAGACGAAGTAAAGACCATAGAGAATCTAAAAAAGCTCTACAAAATGATTAATCTAAGTAACACAGTAACAGTAACTAATTGTAATGTGTTAGGTCCTACAACTACGAAAAATTTAGAGATACAAATTTTTGACGCAAAGAATAAGCCTTGTTAAAATAAAGTTTATGCAAATAAAGTTAAATAACAAAATGTACTATACTAATTCCAAGTCCCAGTTTACCTTGAGAACTGATCAGAGTTCTGACAATATAGATTGTAGGCCACACCAATTGAAACAGACAGTTTCCAGTCCCCAAGCCTGTGTGTTAGCCACACAGCCTCTGGAACGAGTCCACCGACAAAGAACAAGTCAAGAGCATATTCAGCTGTCCACACAGAGGAAAGGTTCTGCTCTCTCACAGCTCTGGTAACCAAGGAGTGTTGCAGGGGAACAATACGAGGAGATACATCTGAGGCACAAAAGCACATCTTAATATTCATCTTATAGTATGCAGCTCTATTTAAGCAATCCAGAGTTCATACTATGAAGCTTTGTTCACACTGCTTCCTGATTCATTTCAGTGTACAATTGTGCTTTTTTAGAGATGTCTACGGGGTTTATCGCCAGCAGGCAGACGCAGCTCATGCTATGATACGATACTAAGTTCAGAACAGGCTATTTCTCTGCTTAGGAATGCGGGGTATGTAAGCATATGCAAGATTTGTGTGTTGTTCTTACTTTAAAGATTTAATCACACTGATGGAACACGTGCAAGTGTGCTACATGTGCTGGTGATATTCCAGAGGGTACATCTGAGAAAAAAGGAAACAGATTTCTCCTACTATACCCATGTTGTGGGTACTCATTAGGCTCCTTATTGCACAGGATGAGAGAAAGCTACAGCGCATTTTTGGGAAAGAATAGCACATTATTTTAAGAGAGCAGACTAAGGTTAAAGACAAATTTAGTATTTTATTGTTTCCTGAGGTTTAAATTGTTTTTCCAAGGTTTTATTTCCTGGTTTTCATAGAGAGGTACATTCAGTGTTCAAGAAACCTGTAATATAGCTAATCAACATGAACTCTAAGGAGTGAACTGCTTCTCCCACCGTTTTTGCTGCTGTTGAGGCAATGACCTTATTAATTATTAATGGAAATATTCACACTGAACCTGCTTGTGGAACATAAATTTTCTTCGAAAAACTCACTATGTACACGAATCTTTGAATAATGCAAGTATCAAAATCAAGGTCTTATTTTCTAGGCTGTGTCTGAAAAATTGTCTGATTAAAATATCCAGATAGACGATGCAGAAATACATACTGGTGCCTGTTGCAGTCCAGGAATATTAAAAATAATCTATGTATTCAGATAATTTTAGAAAATCTAAACAATCAAATTAAGTTACTATTATAGAGCAGTATCTGACTTCACAATACCAACTTGATATTAAAGTACTTAAAATACTTCTAATATAACACTTTTTTTTATGCTGGTGGACATTAAATCACTTTGAAACATTAACTCTGAAACCAAAAATTTCCTATGAAGGGAAATCTTTAAACAGAGTCTCTTGCAGAAAATAGACAAACCATCCACTGTGATAAATGCCCATTCTCAGAAAAATGCTGAAGTTAGGACTTAAACTCATAAGTACTACTTGAGTCCAATGACAAATCAGCTTGCTCTGATACTATGGCGTCTGAAGCACTTTGGCTCCTAAAGGCCTGATTCTTACTGAATAAGTAAAAAAAAAGTTTTTTCTGGATTTTCGGTTTAGGTCATTCCACATCACAGTCCAGTCTGAATAGTTTTAAAGCACTGATTTTCTCCCCATTTTGGGAGGGTCAAAGTCAGAATAAGAGCCACAGGTCTGAGCAAAAGTAGTGCAAGAACTGTGAAATTATACTGTTGCACAATTTGGGTTCTGCATTCTTTTCCTTGAATATCAAATTTAAATTACTAATCTCAAAGCACAAAGTGGACATAAAAAAACCCATGTTAACATATGGATTACATAATTCAGTTGCTCCTTAAAATATTAGCTTTAAATACCAAAATATTTTCAATAATCAACAGATGCAAAATACTCATCTTATAAACACGCATGCACACGCATGCACACATGCAGTCCTCAACAAAAATATCTGGATAAAACTAAGTTATTTCATCTTTAAAATTAATGATGTTGAAAACCATAAATCACAAAGTTAAAGCATAATATTTAGCATTTATATACAGATGAAAAAATTATAAGAGTTAGGCACAGCAAATTAAACCATTTTGAAAGAAAATACCTGGTTTGACGTGAAGTGGATGCAGGATGTCAACATTGTGGGGGGGAAAGATATAAAGCAGCTGATTTGTGAAATAAGCGGCCATGAATCGTGCCATGGATTGAATCACAGCCATAGCCACTTCAGTATGAACATCTGTTATCCTCCACAGTTCATGCTGAGAATACTTGGTATCTGAAAAAATAGATGCCAAATTAAAACACTCGGAGGAAAATTACTTTAAATTTGAATGCTTTGACTGTTTAATTACAGCTTATAAAATGTTTCTTTTAAACAAGCAAACTAGGTTATTACTTAACTTCTTGACAAGCTTCCAGGACTTGTGGAGCTTAACCTTTTTCATTAATTACACATAGTACTAAAGACTTTCATATTAGGTTTCTAATGACTACAGATGGACCCCTAACCTCCAAATCTAGATCAGATCTGAGTCAAAAACTCTGTTTAAATTTGGAAATTCAGACCCAATATTCTGACTCAGCAGGAAAAGGATCCAAGCATTTGCAGAAAACCTCAGTGTCAATTTAGGATTAATGACCAATCCAAAATCAACTGTTTTATTATATCATACCATAAAAAGATAGATCAATATAAAAAAAAAGTGCCATTTTCTCCTTAATTTCCTCAGCCAAAGTCTTTTACTCAAGCAGATTTGAACCTAAGAATATTTAATAACCCACACATTTACTATAAATTACACAATAAAAAAAGTTATCTGAACAGCTACTCCAGTAACTGCAACTGAAAGAACATCAGGACCAGAAAAAGATTTCTATTGTCACTGAAAACAGACTTCAGACTTGTCCAGTGTAAATAGAATAGTGTCAAGTGTGTGTATGATGGCATTGAAATCAGACTCTAGGTCATCCAAACAATATTAACACATTACTATATCTCTATTTTTATGCCAGATAAACATACCAGAAAAGATTTCCATCTGCCTTACTGAGAGCTGCGATCGCCTTAGAATCTCTCCTACCAGATGATCACAAAGTCCCTGAGCCTCACACAAGTTATAGTGATATAAGTGGCAAAATAATATAGCAAGATAGTATCTACTTTGAAGAAAACATGCTCTTTTTCCTCCTGCATTAAAAGAAAAAAAAAAAAAAAAGGAAAGGAAAGCAAGCATTAAACACAAGAACAAACATAGCAGGTCTGAAAGTACGACTTCCTCCCTCTCCAAAAAACACATATACACAAATATATACTCCGAGAAACTACTGGTAATACAGGCAATAGAACTCAGGTGCAGCTATTTTAAGAGATATGATCCTTCTTCAATTCATAAAGTACCAGAGAGTCAATGCCCATTCTTAACAGTTTCACTTCTAGAGATGCACGGAGTGTAATTGTTAAGACACAGCAAAGGCAGCACAACTCAGAGGAAGCTAGTGTTTACAGAAGGGATGCCTGAGACAATGAAATTAACTCCTGATTTGCTTAGGGATCCACCAGATCTCAAATATCCTGAATTCTTTCTGCATGGTTCTGAATGAGGTATTCTTCATCTTAATAATCAGAAGAAAAAAATAAATTATCATGAATTTGATTTTGGAATATCTGTTTCCAACATAAACTCCTGTCATAGATTCTTTTCAGCCTTGTTACTCCCCAACCACTCAAAGTCTTCTGGTTTCACTATCATAACAATTGATTTTTGTTCATCTGTCTTTCACTGTTATTTTCTTGCTCAGAAATCTACTTGAAGTTTTTCTGGACCAAGTTATGCTATAGTCATAAAAAAGATCCTGATGTCAAAATAGAAATGCATGGAATTTTCCTAGAGAGCAATCAAGTTAAGTTTTGACTGGTCTCTAATCAAGTCAGCTTAAAGAAAAGATAAAGGATGCATATTTGAAATTATCCTTTATCTTTTTTTAATGTCTTCCTTTCTGAAGAGCAATAGAGAATCATGAATAACTATGTAAAGTGATTACACAAACACCTAAAAAATGGATTATTTTATCCCTTACCATTTGCTTTGATTTCAGAAAGACATCTTTTCCACGCATCCACAGATTCTCTGTATGAGCCTAAAAGGAACTTCTCCTCACCTTTAAAAATCATACATTCAACAAGTTAAAAGCTTGACATAGTTACAGTTTTACACATGTACACACACACATGCACATAAACGTAACCATAGTTAGGTACTTCAGTATTCAAAACCTACAATAATTTATTAATGGGGAAAAGCATTTTTTCTTATCCGTTTTCAGATTTCATATGATGTGAAATAAGTTCATTGTAAAAAATAGTTGTAAAACGACTTAGTAAACAGAACGTATAATTTGTTTCACTGTAAAAGCAGTTCCAAATCACAGGTCCATGGACTGTTACACATTTCATTTCTCTAAATTCCACCTCTCCACCTCTATTCCCATTCCAATTTTTAGTCCATTGGTCAATTTCAAACTACTTTGACTGAAAGGTAGATAATCACACATGTATTTGTATTTCTTGAAGTTAGGGGAAACGAATAAATGAATAATGATAGTATCTACTTTGAATAATGATAGTATCTACTTTGAAGAAAACATGTTATTTTTCCTCCTGCGAAAAGGAAAAGGGAAAAGGAAAGGGAAAAGGGAAAAGGAATCAATAAATACAAAAACAGATATAGCATAAAACAAAAATTTACAAAAGCACAGCCCCTGAACAGAGCAGAAGGATAAAAAACTAGTGCCATCACAGAAGGAAAGGCAAGGACAGGTCTGCCACTCACCATTCTGCTTATTAGCAGCTAGCCAGTTGAGACATACTGGCAGGCTCAGCAGCATGTATGTGATTAGACTGTCCATAATATGCATGTTATCTATTTGGCAAACTTAAGAAGGTAAATGAAGAACATATGGAAGGGGTGGAAAGCTGCATATATTGTTGGGATCAAAGAGACATCTGAAGGGGCTAATGCATTGTATGGAGTGATGCACAAGGAGAAGCTAGAAGTATCATTCCAGGGAGGGAGATTAGTGATACGGAGAAGACTGAGTATTGTGGTGGGAGACATAAGTGGGAAGCTGGCTTTATAAGAGTGGGAGGGGAAAGGAAGACAGAGTAAACACAGGACACTAATGTGTACGAAATGAAGTGGTAACTACGTTCTGTTTGCAGAATAAACATGGTACATTAAGTCTATTAGATCAGGTCATGCTATATTAGACACTGAACTGAAGTTGACTACATTCATGCACACACGACATGTTCGTGCCCACAGTGATCACACAAAGTAAAAGGTATATCTATTTAGAAATCTTCTAAGAGACACACTGTGATGTCTATCTACCTCAGATGAAATAAGACTGTACAAACCAGATCAGGATTCAGATCTTGCTTTCAGATTCTCTAAAAATTTCAAATCTAGGGCATGAAGCATATCAAATTGAAGTCAATATAATCTTTTTATTACATTATATCTTTACTACGAGCAGAGCTCAACAAGCTCTGAAGGATAATACGATCTATAGGGATCACTGGGATACAAAATATTTAAGAAACACTTTTGATAGGAATTCTTAGAAAAATCCTGCTATTAACTAATTATTTAAGATGATAAAGTCAGTTATTAAAAACTAGGTCCAACTTATCTGCAACCTAGTATTCACTCAACAGTGCATATACTTAAGTATTACAGCTCTTTCCAAAGTACTAACCAGCTACAGAATTAAGCTTCAAACGTTGTTCTAAGGTCACTCCTGAAGACTGGAGGGTTGCTTGTATATGACTTAAAAGTGACGAGACAACAGACTCTTCATCTGCATTCTTACATGCTTTTCTGTTCAGCTGCATTTGATACCAAACAACTTTCTTATATAGTAATTGCCATAGTACAGTCAACCTGTAGTTCAGGAAGTGTAATATTATGAAAAATTAAAAGGTTAGCAAATTTACTTTTGGTTATTCTCTATATAATGCAGACAAAAAATATTTTCTTGTATTTTGTGGTATGGATCTAAAAATTACATATTATTTTATGTTAAAACAATTCCACTGACTATAATAAAGGGGGGGAAAAATCACTTTTTGCCCTAATGTTTGCTTTTTTATCACCAAACATTGTTATGCCTACATATATTCAGAAGACTCAATCTACTTCAAGCACCCAAATGCTGGCTTCAAAATGAATTTGTGGCTGTCTAAAGAATAGAGAAATGAAATAACCTCAATAAACCTTCAAAACAGGTAACAGTCTTTATAAATTAAATCAATGAAAAATACAATAGCGTAACAGAAAAAAGCGAAGCCAGTGAAAAGGCTGACTGCAGAGCACAAATCTAGGGCTGTAAAGTCCCTGCAGTCCAGTACAGTACTATTAGATGTATCAGCTCAGATTTGCAACAGGCTTGTGAGTAAAAACATCTTAAACTGCAATACCTGGACTGATGCTAGACTACCAGGCAACCTGGTGTGAGTTGTTAGCCCACCAATTATCTCTCAGCTCACTGGCAGTAATTAGTTAAGTCCCCATAACTGAACTACATTCAACTATATGTCTGAGCCCTAATCTGCATGCTTTAATAGTTTGTTAGATTTTTCCACACAGAAAAAAAAAAAGGATGTTATAATTACTGTATGATTAAGAAATAAAACGGTAGTTCAAATATTTTTTCCCTGCAGAGATCAATCATACCTTTTTTCTGTTTTTTCATCATGGTTTATTGTTTGAGGGGGCTCTCTGAGCAGAGATTTCACTGAGCTGAATTGCTGAGTAGCACTCTCATCAAGAACTAGGAAAATAGGTACCACAAGGGAGTCAAGCTCCACAAGACTATTAACATCAGGAGATGCAAAAAAATTCTCATACTGTGGTATACACATGCTACTTAGTGTGTGAGAAACCATCCTTAAAAGACAGAAGCATGCCAAAAGGTTTTTTGAGAACAACTGATCTTGTTGCTGAATAAGGATCAGTTTTATAGTTTGTAACGTCAGCTTTGCCACATGCCCAGTCAGACTGGCTCTTGAATGCCCATACAGGAGAGTTAAACACTGCTGAAAATATTTTAACATATAATGCACCCAGTGAGTATTCTTCACAGTCTTGTTTAAAAATGCATCCTGGTTTAGTGAAGGGCATTTCATGAACTGCAGCATGTTGAAAAAATGGGTGAAGCAGTTTACTGTATAATTCAGCAAAGTATCTTTCTCTTGCATATTTTTTGAAACTCCTATCTGCCATGCAGTAAGGAGATTTTTCTGAACAGAATTTAGTTCCACCGATAAGTTATCTTTTTCTTCAGTAACATCTTTTGCATGAATAGTATCAAACATCGATGCAAATTCCAAACGGCCTTGATCAGCTTTACTAACAAATGAACTGATTCTTTGGCTAGAGAAGCTGGACGGGCTATTTTGAAACTGCTTTTCATCATCTGATTCTTCTTCACAATCCTAAATCAGACAGGGGAAAAAAAAAAGTTTAATTCAAGCCCATTTTCTAAGAACAGACTGCAAGAAATTACAGTTCTGTTGGTCTCACAAATGAATCTTTATTCTCCATTAATTTCCTGTGTAGCTATTCTGGATAAGGCAGCTACATTGCTAGTAAATGTAATTCCTTAGCAGTTTCATTTAGAGTGAAAACCTAGATATGGTTATTTGTAATAGCTGTGTAGATAGAAATCTATTACCTAACAAAAAAAAATTACACTGTACATACAACAACAGTTTCTAAAACAGAAACTGAAATCCTGTCCTTTACTACTAAGAGAAGCATAGAACATCAGGAAGTGTTTCTTCCAGATATCTGTAAGGTATTAAAACCATTTACCAAAAGCTCAGATACACGTCCTAGAATGAGAAACTCCATCAGAGAAACAAATTAAAAGACAAAGCATGAAGTGGAGTTGGGAAAGGTTGCACAATGACTTCGATCATAGAGCCATTCTACCTAAAAACATATTCAGATTTTAGAATTGATGCAAGTCTAAAATTGAGGATAAGTATTTTATTTACTAATAATATTATTTACTAATTTACTATTTACTAATACTGTTATACTTAATATACTTCATAGCTCTTGTATGTGTAACATTATACGGTGAAGCTAAAAATAGAACAAACTGATGGAGATGTACATCAGTATGTATTTCTAAAAAAGTTATTTCGTTTCTGACAGAATACTAAGATGTTTGAAAACAAAAGTGTCATTTGAGAAAAATCAACCATCTCTTGTACCTATAAAAAATTGAGAACTTAACCAAATATGAAATTACTTTAAATATCCTTAGTAAGCGCAAATATACCTAAAATATTTTTTAAAAACTCTTTACATTTATAACATCTTAAAATTAAATCATTTGCCTAATTATAGGTGTAAAAAATGCTATTAAATACCTGTAAATCCGTGGTTTTCTCACTCATTTCTGTTGTGTCCTCCTCCAGGAATTTTGGAATGGTGGGAAAGATAGAGCTTTGATTTTGACTGTGTTTCAAAAGACTAGCTTTTAAAGACAATAGTGATCGTAAGCCCAGCCGTCTCCCTTTAGACTAAAAGAAACAATAATAATGCAAAACATGTTATATGTCTCTAGTAACAACAAACCAAACTTCCTAACCAAAACAAGGAATCTGGTCCCTGCTATAAAAAGCTTTAATTTGAAAACCCCAGACAGAAAGAGAGAACAGGTCAGAGGGCATGTTGCAGAGAAACAAACTATCATTTGGCTATGCTTTGGGAACGCAGTATGTTTTCTACACCAGACTTTATTTTACTTCATGCTGAAAGAATATGCTTTCTTGATCTGTCAAATGATCCCACAAACTTCCAAATACGTAGGACTTTCTTGTGTTCTTAATAACAATACACCTGTAAGTCCTCAAATCCTTGTCCACTCTTCTATCTCATTCATGAAAGCCATCATATCATGCATCTCCAAAAATTCAAAATACAAACAGCCACTGGAAGACAATTGGCATTCAGTGTCTATTAGCAAACACAAAACCTCTCAATATCTATTACATCTTAGGGATTTAGGTGGTTGATAGTAGCTGCAAAAGCCCTTCTTTCAAAGATTTCCCTTTTTCCATATTTACCTCAATTTGTAAGTGACTGAAAAATAAACCCAAAAGCGGTCTAGCGAGCTTGAATTGACAATGCCAGTTGAGGACCTAATGGGTACATGCTCGCATTATCACTGGGACTGCTGTTGCCTGCTCTAAAACAGCAGCAACCTCTCTAAGATAGAGAGGTTTTAGAGCATCCTTTCTGAATCATTCTGAAAGGATGAACTGGTCAGAGTAGCATAATATCTGTCACTGCTCTGATCCAACTCTATAGATACATAAATCCATTCAATTTCTTTTAAAGTTATCTGAAGAGATTTTATAATGACAGTTTAGACCGTCCCCTTTATTACATTTCACTGAAACGCTACCCAAACAAAGGAACAGTTTCAGAGAAAACTGTGTATTCAGTGTTTTCCAAATCAGTGTTCTCAAAACAAAAGTATAATTTAAAGGAATCTATGCAAATTTCACAATAAAGTAAATCGAGGTATTTTGTTTAAAATTGTGCATTTTTATACTTATCAAGTTTTTTACTTAAAGCCCATGAACAAAATCCATAACTTTACCTTACAGTTCATGAAATTCTGACGGATATTTTCAAGCCGTTGGGTTGAATCAAGCAAAAGGGATCTTACAAATCCTGATGGTGAAAGGTTGTTAGGAAATCTTAGCACTGTTATCATGTATCCGTCCGAAACAAGGAGGTAGGGTAATCTCGAGTGTGAAGCAACAGAGAATCTCTGTCTCAAAAGGTCACTTTCAGAAGCTGAAGAACCAAGAGACTGACTAGAGTCTTGACACAAAGAGTGCTGCTGTCTAGCAAGTAAAATAAAGATACATAAAAAAATGAGAAGCAACTATCATGTGCAAAAATCATTAATGGAATAGAGTGAAAATAACTTCTGAACATTTTATACCACTTACACAAAAAGCTAGATAATAAAATTATGATACAGAAATTTAATGCCAAATTGGAAATGATATGATTTATATAATATTTCCTAACAAAATAATATGAAAATACTTAAAGTTGTTTTTAATTCACAGAGTTGCAACTGTAGAAAAATACTGACATCTTGCACAAATCCAAGGTGGTCATCCTGCAAAACTTTAGATGCTTGCTTAAATTTATGTATTCTGAGGAGAGCTACTGGCATGACAGTGTATGAAAAATGCTTCCAAGATGAAATGCTAAGTAACTTCAAATAAAGTC